>NC_047593.1:21037288-21144788 GCF_011004845.1 Esox lucius
TTGCAAATTATTTCTGAAGCACAGTAGTGGGTACCAATATTTTTTACTTTTACAGCAGATAAAAGTCAGTACAGACAATGGAGACCATTCAGGAACACTTAAAACCTTAAATGGATTATTATGATGAAGATTTTGACTCTCAGCATGAATTCGAACATAAATGTTCAGAAGACATCATCAATTAAAGGTTTAAGCAAATGTTTCAAATATTTTTCGGCAAAATTGTTCCTATAATATTCCCCATTTAAACTTTCTATCAGTCCATCCATCAAATTGCAATGACTTGTAATTTCCTCATACTCACTTTAGACACTACTATCCCCATCCTAAACCACCCTGGAGTAGCTGGTACTATACCAGTCAGTACTATCCCCCCACCCTGGACTAGCTGGTACTATACCAGTCAGTACTATCCCCCATCCTAAACCACCCTGGAGTAGCTGGTACTATACCAGTCAGTACTATCCCCCACCCTAAACCACCCTGGACTAGCTGGTACTATACCAGTCAGTACTATCCCCCACCCTAAACCACCCTGGAGTAGCTGGTACTATACCAGTCAGTACTATCCCCCACCCTAAACCCCCTGGACTAGTTGGTACTATACCAGTCAGTACTATCCCCCACCCTAAACCACCCTGGACTAGTTGGTACTATACCAGTCAGTACTATCCCCCACCCTAAACCACCCTGGACTAGCTGGTACTATACCAGTCAGTACTATCCCCCATCCTAAAACCACCCTGGAGTAGCTGGTACTATACCAGTCAGTACTATCCCCCCACCCTGGACTAGCTGGTACTATACCAGTCAGTACTATCCCCCACCCTAAACCACCCTGGACTAGCTGGTACTATACCAGTCAGTACTATCCCCCACCCTAAACCACTCTGGACTAGCTGGTACTATACCAGTCAGTACTATCCCCCACCCTAAACCACTCTGGACTAGCTGGTACTATACCAGTCAGGTACTATCCCCACCCTAAACCACCCTGGACTAGTGAGTTACTACATTTTGCAGACATGCCATAGAGTTGTGACGTCCCAATGAAACAGTTGTGACGATTGTACAGTTTAGAGAATGTTAAGAATGTTTCAAAAAATGAGCCAAAGCGACTGAGAAAAACTGTAATATTTGGTCAAGTGTCCCACAGAAGGATTTAACTGTATCCCAAAGGAATTCTTCTGTCACCACCACCTCACATTGCATAGTTGAAAGGGGTGTGGAATATGGTCAATATACCATAGCTAAAGACTGTTCTGCTGAATGATGCAACGTAGATACAGATGCCTGATCCCTGCCGTGGAATACTGGTCATACAGCCCCAACCCTTTATGCTCCTTATCGCTATTATAAATGTACTTATTAACTAACTTATAAATGTTACTATTATAAACCTACTTATTAACTAACTTGTAAATGTTTCTATTATAAACATACTTATTAATTAACTTATTAATGTAACTTCTAAACTACCATCACAACTAGAATGGTAGCGATTGATCTTTCATACTCAGTGGTATGAGGTCATAAACACCTCCTAACCCCTACTAAATTTGAAATCTGAAGCATGTGATAAAACAAATTGAGTAGATCAACCTTTTGACAGACTAACAAACAAGTTCCGCAAGGTACAATATCCTCTATGATTGCCAGCAAACAAAACACCATCCCAGAAGACATACAGTCACTTTGAGCATCATTGATCATTTGAGTGGACTACATATCACAGCTCCTGTCAGACGTCTACGGAAACATTCATTCCCAAGTTAGAAACTGCTAAGGTAAGTTTTATGGTGTTGGTGGCTCATTTATATTAAAATGTTTCTGGCCTACTTTTTTATCGGGATGCAAACTGCAAATACAATATCCAGTGTTCCTAAGAACTGTTTTGTAAGTAAACACTGTTTATACAGGAAACCCAATCATTTTTTATTCAGAATTGGCTTTTGCCCATTTCAATGTGCTCTGAAAAAGATTTGAGCCAAAAAGATCTGACATTATTGGTCAGAAGTCCAATTTGTGGGGAAGATCAGAATATTTCTGCCTTCATAAATGGACCAATGGACAGAAAGGCATCTCAAAACGGTATTTCTTTAAGCAATTGGGTGGTATGTGTAAAAATGATTGGTGAATAACATCAGGTTTCTGTCTGGTGACCACTAGATCAGTACTGAACAACCTGTTTCTGGGTTGGTGACCACTATATCAGTACTGAACAACCTGTTTCTGGGTTGGTGACCACTATATCAGTACTGAACAACCTGTTTCTGGGTTGGTGACCACTAGATCAGTACTGAACAACCTGTTTCTGGGTTGGTGACCACTAGATCAGTACTGAACAACCTGTTTCTGGGTTGGTGACCACTAGATCTGTACTGAACAACCTGTTTCACACTTCAGAAAGTATTCACACCCCTTCAGTTTCTTTATGTTTTAAGGGAAAAACACAGCTGTTTGTGTCTATTTGTGGACTCAAAAACGATAGATCACAGAATGCATCTTATCTCAGTTTAGAGTGATTAATGGTATGTATCCTTATGTACATGAGATATCAGTTTTTCAATAAATTGGCACAAATTCCTAAAAACACATTTCCCCATTGTCATTATGAGGTTTTGTGTGAAGATTGGAGATATATTTTTTTCTTTTTAATCATCATTTAAATCCAGGAGTCTGAATACTTTCTGAAGGCACATTATGCGTTTTTTTTCTAGCCAATGAGAACAGACATTATGGCTTGTCTAGCTAATGTGACAAAGACTAAAAAAAATATTTCTTGGTGACCGAGTCTTAGACATTTCCTCAGACTTCCATTTCTTATATGGGATTTATTTTATAATTAAAGAACAAGTTAATGGTCCTTCCACTCGATGGTTTAATATTGTTTGTGTTTTTTAACACATTCCCTTGCTGTACAAGGTAAACAGTGGCTGTTAGAGAGGTGGAAGAACCGATTGGAATCAATTCCTGGTGTTATTATAACAATTCAAAATCCAGTATGAAAACTCTATTATCCAATAGCATGATTCCAAATCAATACAAAATATGAAAATCTTGTGCACACACACACACACAGATAGAGAGACATGTGGTTGCCCCAGAGGTTTTTTGGCTTACTATAATGTAGCTACTGAAGGTTGTAGCCATCTAGGTTGTTGTATATCCTGACCCAAAAAGCAGGCATGGATGCAGACTTTGAAAATCCACCAGAAACAGTTGCAATATTACCTTAAAGAGTTTTATTTTAGGCTTACTATAATGTAGACACTGAAGGTTATAGCCAGCAAGGTTTTTGTCTATCTGGAACAAACCCTAATGCATACTTTGTCTTGACTCTGAGAATATACTAATGTGGGACCTATAGTTGACAGGTCCGCTTCTCTAACCTCTATGCTTTTTAACAAGGTACAGTCAGTCACTCACTCACCCACACAGTCAGTCAGTAAGTCACTCACTCACCCACACAGTCAGTCAGTCAGTCACTCACTCACCCACACAGTCAGTCAGTAAGTCACTCACCCACACAGTTAGTCAGTCAGTCAGTCAGTCAGTCAGTGAGAGACATTCACTCTTCTAGGCCGGCTCTGCTTACGTGGTCCGGCAAAAACAGCTGGACTCCATGGTTAAGGTACTACGGTTGTGGATTTGACATATATCGCCATCTAGTGGTCTAGTGGTGAACCTGATTCTCTTGACCAGCTTTATTAGTTCTTCTGACCGGGTACAGAACCAAACCATCTGTGTCACCATAGTTTGACATTAGATTTATGCCCAGACCATTGCACTGGCTACAGTTTTGAAAACAGAACACACAACTTGAGCCAATAAATTATGAGAAATTGTAACGCAGATAAAACCTGTAAAGTAACACTGCCTGACCTGAAAAATTTGGGTAGTTAAATAATATACAGCGGCACCCAGAATCCTGTTTTTCTATACTGTACATACACCTCTGAACACACACATGGCTAGCTATTGTTAAACAATGTTTGATTATAACACATTATAACACAACAAGGGGCTTGATTCTTGGTTATGGGCAGTTCTTTAATTCTGTAGGTGTCCTACCTGTTCTTTGTTTTTGGTGTCTAGCGTCAACTTCTGTAACTGTCTCTAAAACCTGTCAACAGCATAGTTAGGTGTGGCATTTAGATGCAAAAAAAAATGTCAGTTGTGTCAATCTAAGCATTGTTCTTCCAGGGTTTGGGTCAGTTTTATTTCAGGGAAAATCACAATCTGTTGAGTAAGTGAAACACCATAATTGGACTATTACTGGAGATTATGGACCCCAACCCTACATTCATCCTCTCCTGGACATCATGGTTCTGTGATCTTGGATAATGTGTTACACATTACCACCAACAGGTTTAATGTGTTGCTATAAACTGGCTCATTATTAAAATGTAGATTTTGGTCATCTAGCAGAACTACTTAGAGGAGTAAGTATATTCTGTACACATTTGGTTCCTGGTCCCCAGTAGGATTCAAACCCACAACCCTGACATAACAAGCATAACAAGGTTTGAAAGTGCAGTGTTTATTGATGATTAGATGTGCATGTGTTTAATTTGTTTATCTCCACAGGATCTTACGAAGACATGGAGGAAATAAAACATCTAATGATTCTTGTCCTGGTAGCAGGTAATTAACATTATGTGTGTATGTGTGTGTGTGCGCCTCTGGTGTCAACGTGAACTAGCTTAACTATTTGCACATGAATTTTGAAGAACCACTTTTTACCACAATATGTAGTTGGGAAAGTCTTGGTTCTGTATCAGGATGGAGAAATAAAACTGATGACTGACAGGTGGATCTTGGTTCTGTATCAGGATGGTTAAATCACACTAATGACTGACAGGTGGATCTTGGTTCTGTATCAGGATGGTTAAATCACACTAATGACTGACAGTTGGATCTTGGTTCTGTATCAGGATGGTGAAATAAGACTGATGACTGACAGTTGGATCTTGGTTCTGTATCAGGATGGTGAAATAAGACTGATGACTGACAGGTGGATCTTGGTTCTGTATCAGGATGGTGAAATTAGACTGATGACTGACAGGTGGATCTTGGTTCTGTATCAGGATGGTGAAATTAGACTGATGACTGACCGGTGGATCTTGGTTCTGTATCAGGATGGTGAAATTAGACTGATGACTGACAGGTGGATCTTGGTTCTGTATCAGGATGGTGAAATTAGACCGATGACTGACAGGTGGATCTTGGTTCTGTATCTATGTATGATGGATATAGATTTTAATGGACTGGAATGTATTCTGGTCTGAACATTTCATAAATCATTTTCTAACAGGACTATTGGGGAACACACACCCTTATACACACACACACACACACAGACACACACACAGTTCAGGACGTTTTTTTATCACATTTCTCTACATATACCAAGAACCGCTTTTCCAAAAAAAGTTGGGACGCTGCATATTTTGGGCCCTCCTCTGTGTTTCATTAGGAAAACAACCAATCAACATACAACATACATTTTGTGTACCGTCTTCTGTAACTGAAGTACCACAACATAAAGGGGAGGACTGGTCATCTGGCAATGGGCCAGTATATTAAATAACTTCTGTTCCCAATCCACCCCTGCTAATACTCACAAATAAAATAACAGCACTCACATGAACAAAACATCTATAACTATATATTTTACACCATCACAACCGATAAAAATAAACTTCTGCACATAGAAATGTGACAATCCTATCAAATTGTACTAACATAATCTGTTGAACTATCGATTAAATATTTGATTCCAGGAACTTAATTTCCTACTGTTTCCATCCACAGCAACTTTAACCCCAACTGCCGCACCAGGCCAAAGCACATCACAGACCACCTCACCAACCACCACACCAGGCCAAAGTCCAGCGCAGACCACCTCACCAACCACCACACCAGGCCAAAGCACATCACAGACCACCTCACCAACCACCACACCAGGCCAAAGCACAGCACAGACCACCTCACCAACCACCACACCAGGCCAAAGCACAGCACAGACCACCTCACCAACCACCACACCAAGCCAAAGCACAGAACAGACCACCTCACCAACCACCACACCAGGCCAAAGCACAGCACAGACCACCTCACCAACCACCACACCAGGCCAAAGCACAGCACAGACCACCTCAGCGACCGCTGCATCGGGCCAAAGTGCATCACAGACCACCTCAGCGACCGCTGCATCGGACCAAAGTGCATCACAGACCACCTCACCGACCGCTGCATCGGGCCAACGTGCATCACAGACCACCTCAGCGACCGCTGCATCGGGCCAACGTGCATCACAGACCACCTCAGCGACCGCTGCATCGGGCCAAAGTGCATCACAGACCACCTCACCGACCGCTGCATCGGGCCAACGTGCATCACAGACCACCTCACCGACCGCTGCATCGGGCCAATGTGCATCACAGACCACCTCAGCGACCGCTGCATCAGACCAAAGTGCATCACAGACCACCTCAGCAACCGCCACACCAGGCCAAAGCACAGCACAGACCACCTCAGCGACCGCTGCATCGGGCCAAAGTGCATCACAGACCACCTCAGCGACCGCTGCATCGGACCAACGTGCATCACAGACCACCTCAGCGACCGCTGCATCGGACCAAAGTGCATCACAGACCACCTCAGCAACCGCCACACCAGGCCAAAGCACAGCACAGACCACCTCAGCGACCGCTGCATCGGGCCAACGTGCATCACAGACCACCTCAGCGACCGCTGCATCGGTCCAAAGTGCATCACAGACCACCTCAGCGACCGCTGCATCGGGCCAAAGTGCATCACAGACCACCTCACCGACCGCTGCATCGGGCCAACGTGCATCACAGACCACCTCACCGACCGCTGCATCGGGCCAACGTGCATCACAGACCACCTCACCGACCGCTGCATCGGGCCAACGTGCATCACAGACCACCTCAGCGACCGCTGCATCAGACCAAAGTGCATCACAGACCACCTCAGCAACCGCCACACCAGGCCAAAGCACAGCACAGACCACCTCAGCGACCGCTGCATCGGACCAACGTGCATCACAGACCACCTCAGCGACCGCTGCATCGGACCAAAGTGCATCACAGACCACCTCAGCAACCGCCACACCAGGCCAAAGCACAGCACAGACCACCTCAGCGACCGCTGCATCGGGCCAACGTGCATCACAGACCACCTCAGCGACCGCTGCATCGGTCCAAAGTGCATCACAGACCACCTCAGCGACCGCTGCATCGGGCCAAAGTTCATCACAGACCACCTCACCGACCGCTGCATCGGGCCAACGTGCATCACAGACCACCTCAGCGACCGCTGCATCGGTCCAAAGTGCATCACAGACCACCTCAGCGGCCGCTGCATCGGTCCAAAGTGCATCACAGACCACCTCAGCGACCGCTGCATCGGGCCAAAGTGCATCGCAGACCACCTCAGCGACCGCTGCATCGGACCAACGTGCATCACAGACCACCTCAGCGACCGCTGCATCGGGCCAACGTGCATCACAGACCACCTCAGCGACCGCTGCATCGGACCAAAGTGCATCACAGACCACCTCAGCGACCGCTGCATCGGGCCAAAGTGCATCACAGACCACCTCAGCGACCGCTGCATCGGGCCAAAGTGCATCACAGACCACCTCACCGACCGCTGCATCGGGCCAACGTGCATCACAGACCACCTCAGCGACCGCTGCATCGGGCCAACGTGCATCACAGACCACCTCAGCGACCGCTGCATCGGACCAAAGTGCATCACAGACCACCTCAGCAACCGCCACACCAGGCCAAAGCACAGCACAGACCACCTCAGCGACCGCTGCATCGGGCCAACGTGCATCACAGACCACCTCAGCGACCGCTGCATCGGTCCAAAGTGCATCACAGACCACCTCAGCGACCGCTGCATCGGGCCAAAGTTCATCACAGACCACCTCACCGACCGCTGCATCGGGCCAACGTGCATCACAGACCACCTCAGCGACCGCTGCATCGGTCCAAAGTGCATCACAGACCACCTCAGCGACCGCTGCATCGGTCCAAAGTGCATCACAGACCACCTCAGCGACCGCTGCATCGGGCCAAAGTGCATCGCAGACCACCTCAGCGACCGCTGCATCGGACCAACGTGCATCACAGACCACCTCAGCGACCGCTGCATCGGGCCAACGTGCATCACAGACCACCTCAGCGACCGCTGCATCGGACCAAAGTGCATCACAGACCACCTCAGCGACCGCTGCATCGGGCCAAAGTGCATCACA
The DNA here is from genome assembly GCF_011004845.1 of Esox lucius. Taxonomy (NCBI): domain Eukaryota; kingdom Metazoa; phylum Chordata; class Actinopteri; order Esociformes; family Esocidae; genus Esox; species Esox lucius. The sequence goes on from NC_047593.1 coordinate 21,045,585, forward strand.
GACCACCTCACCGACCGCTGCATCGGGCCAACGTGCATCACAGACCACCTCACCGACCGCTGCATCGGGCCAACGTGCATCACAGACCACCTCACCGACCGCTGCATCGGGCCAACGTGCATCACAGACCACCTCAGCGACCGCTGCATCGGGCCAACGTGCATCACAGACCACCTCAGCGACCGCCTGCATCGGACCAAAGTGCATCACAGACCACCTCAGCAACCGCCACACCAGGCCAAAGCACAGCACAGACCACCTCAGCGACCGCTGCATCGGGCCAACGTGCATCACAGACCACCTCAGCGACCGCTGCATCGGTCCAAAGTGCATCACAGACCACCTCAGCGACCGCTGCATCGGGCCAAAGTTCATCACAGACCACCTCAGCGACCGCTGCATCGGGCCAACGTGCATCACAGACCACCTCAGCGACCGCTGCATCGGTCCAAAGTGCATCACAGACCACCTCAGCGACCGCTGCATCGGTCCAAAGTGCATCACAGACCACCTCAGCGACCGCTGCATCGGGCCAAAGTGCATCGCAGACCACCTCAGCGACCGCTGCATCGGACCAACGTGCATCACAGACCACCTCAGCGACCGCTGCATCGGGCCAACGTGCATCACAGACCACCTCAGCGACCGCTGCATCGGACCAAAGTGCATCACAGACCACCTCAGCGACCGCTGCATCGGGCCAAAGTGCATCACAGACCACCTCACCGACCGCTGCATCGGGCCAACGTGCATCACAGACCACCTCACCGACCGCTGCATCGGGCCAACGTGCATCACAGACCACCTCACCGACCGCTGCATCGGGCCAACGTGCATCACAGACCACCTCAGCGACCGCTGCATCGGGCCAACGTGCATCACAGACCACCTCAGTGACCGCTGCATCGGACCAAAGTGCATCACAGACCACCTCAGCAACCGCCACACCAGGCCAAAGCACAGCACAGACCACCTCAGCGACCGCTGCATCGGGCCAACGTGCATCACAGACCACCTCAGCGACCGCTGCATCGGGCCAACGTGCATCACAGACCACCTCAGCGACCGCTGCATCGGGCCAAAGTGCTTCACAGACCACCTCAGCAACCGCCACACCAGGCCAAAGCACAGCACAGACCACCTCAGCGACCGCTGCATCGGGCCAACGTGCATCACAGACCACCTCAGCGACCGCTGCATCGGTCCAAAGTGCATCACAGACCACCTCAGCGACCGCTGCATCGGGCCAAAGTTCATCACAGACCACCTCACCGACCGCTGCATCGGGCCAACGTGCATCACAGACCACCTCAGCGACCGCTGCATCGGACCAAAGTGCATCACAGACCACCTCAGCAACCGCTGCACCAGGCCAAAGCACAGCACAGACCACCTCAGCGACCGCTGCATCGGGCCAACGTGCATCACAGACCACCTCAGCGACCGCTGCATCGGTCCAAAGTGCATCACAGACCATCTCAGCGACCGCTGCATCGGGCCAAAGTGCATCACAGACCACCTCACCGACCGCTGCATCGGGCCAACGTACATCACAGACCATCTCAGCGACCGCTGCATCGGGCCAAAGTGCATCACAGACCACCTCACCGACCGCTGCATCGGGCCAACGTGCATCACAGACCACCTCAGCGACCGCTGCATCGGACCAAAGTGCATCACAGACCACCTCAGCAACCGCCACACCAGGCCAAAGCACAGCACAGACCACCTCAGCGACCGCTGCATCGGTCCAAAGTGCATCACAGACCACCTCAGCGACCGCTGCATCGGGCCAAAGTGCATCACAGACCACCTCAGCGACCGCTGCATCGGGCCAACGTGCATCACAGACCACCTCAGCGACCGCTGCATCGGGCCAACGTGCATCACAGACCACCTCAGCGACCGCTGCATCGGGCCAACGTGCATCACAGACCACCTCAGCGACCGCTGCATCGGACCAAAGTGCATCACAGACCACCTCAGCAACCGCCACACCAGGCCAAAGCACAGCACAGACCACCTCAGCGACCGCTGCATCGGTCCAAAGTGCATCACAGACCACCTCAGCGACCGCTGCATCGGGCCAAAGTGCATCACAGACCACCTCAGCGACCGCTGCATCGGGCCAACGTGCATCACAGACCACCTCAGCGACCGCTGCATCGGGCCAACGTGCATCACAGACCACCTCAGCGACCGCTGCATCGGGCCAACGTGCATCACAGACCACCTCAGCGACCGCTGCATCGGACCAAAGTGCATCACAGACCACCTCAGCAACCGCCACACCAGGCCAAAGCACAGCACAGACCACCTCAGCGACCGCTGCATCGGACCAAAGTGCATCACAGACCACCTCAGCAACCGCCACACCAGGCCAAAGCACAGCACAGACCACCTCAGCGACCGCTGCATCGGGCCAACGTGCATCACAGACCACCTCAGCGACCGCTGCATCGGGCCAAAGTGCATCACAGACCACCTCAGCAACCGCCACACCAGGCAAAGCACAGCACAGACCACCTCAGCGACCGCTGCATCGGGCCAACGTGCATCACAGACCACCTCAGCGACCGCTGCATCGGACCAAAGTGCATCACAGACCACCTCAGCGACCGCCACACCAGGCCAAAGCACAGCACAGACCACCTCAGCGACCGCTGCATCGGGCCAAAGTGCATCACAGACCACCTCAGCGACCGCTGCATCGGGCCAAAGTGCATCACAGACCACCTCAGCGACCGCTGCATCGGGCCAACGTGCATCACAGACCACCTCAGCGACCGCTGCATCGGGCCAACGTGCATCACAGACCACCTCAGCGACCGCTGCATCGGGCCAACGTGCATCACAGACCACCTCAGCGACCGCTGCATCGGCCAAAGTGCATCACAGACCACCTCAGCGAACCGCTGCATCAGGCCAAAGTCCAGCGCAGACCACCTCAGCGACCGCTGCATCGGGCCAACGTGCATCACAGACCACCTCACCGACCGCTGCATCGGGCCAACGTGCATCACAGACCACCTCAGCGACCGCTGAATCGGACCAAAGTGCATCACAGACCACCTCAGCAACCGCCACACCAGGCCAAAGCACAGCACAGACCACCTCAGCGACCGCCTGCATCGGGCCAACGTGCATCACAGACCACCTCAGCAACCGCTGCATCGGGCCAACGTGCATCACAGACCACCTCAGCGACCGCTGCATCGGCCAAAGTGCATCACAGACCACCTCAGCGACCGCTGCATCGGGCCAAAGTGCATCACAGACCACCTCAGCGACCGCTGCACTCAGGGCCAAAGCACATCACAGACCACCTCAGCGACCGCTGCATCGGGCCAACGTGCATCACAGACCACCTCAGCAACCGCTACACCAGGCCAAAGCACAGCACAGACCACCTCAGCGACCGCTGCATCGGTCCAAAGTGCATCACAGACCACCTCAGCGACCGCTGCATCGGTCCAAAGTGCATCACAGACCACCTCAGCGACCGCTGCATCGGGCCAAAGTGCATCACAGACCACCTCACCGACCGCTGCATCGGGCCAACGTGCATCACAGACCACCTCAGCGACCGCTGCATCGGTCCAAAGTGCATCACAGACCACCTCAGCGACCGCTGCATCGGTCCAAAGTGCATCACAGACCACCTCAGCGACCGCTGCATCGGGCCAAAGTGCATCGCAGACCACCTCAGCGACCGCTGCATCGGACCAAAGTGCATCACAGACCACCTCAGCGACCGCTGCATCGGGCCAAAGTGCATCACAGACCACCTCACCGACCGCTGCATCGGGCCAACGTGCATCACAGACCACCTCAGCGACCGCTGCATCGGTCCAAAGTGCATCACAGACCACCTCAGCAACCGCCACACCAGGCCAAAGCACAGCACAGACCACCTCAGCGACCGCTGCATCGGTCCAAAGTGCATCACAGACCACCTCAGCGACCGCTGCATCGGACATAAGTGCATCACAGACCACCTCAGCAACCGCTGCATCGGATCAAAGTGCATCACAGACCACCTCAGCGACCGCTGCATCGGACCAAAGTGCATCACAGACCACCTCAGCAACCGCCACTACCAGGCCAAAGCACAGCACAGACCCCCTCAGCGACCGTCTGGCATCGGGCAAAGTTGCATCACAGACCACCTCAGCCGACCCGTCTGCATCGGACCAAAGAAAAATGCATCCACAGACCACCTCAGCAAACCGCCACACCAGGCCCAAAGCACAGTCACAGACCATCCTCAGAGACCGCTGCATCGAGGGCCAACGTGCATCACAGACCACCTCAGCGGGACCGCTGCAGCCCTCGGCCAAAGTGCATCACAGACCCCTCAGCGACCGCTGAATCGGGGTCCAAAGTGGCCCCAGTCACCGACCACCTCAGCGACCCGCTGCATCGGGCCAAAGTGCATCATCAGACCACCTCACCGACCGCTGCATCGGGCAACGTGCATCACAGACCACATCCAGCGGACACGCTGCCTCGGACCAAAGTGCATCACCGACCACCCTCAGCGACCGGCTGGCATCGGTCCAAAGTGCATCACAGACCACCTCAGCGACCGCTGCATCGGGCCAAAGTGCATCACAGACCACCTCAGCGACCGCTGCATCGGGCCAACGTGCATCACAGACCACCTCAGCGACCGCTGCATCGGGCCAACGTGCATCACAGACCACCTCAGCGACCGCTGCATCGGACCAAAGTGCATCACAGACCACCTCAGCAACCGCCACACCAGGCCAAAGCACAGCACAGACCACCTCAGCGACCGCTGCATCGGGCCAACGTGCATCACAGACCACCTCAGCGACCGCTGCATCGGGCCAACGTGCATCACAGACCACCTCAGCGACCGCTGCATCGGACCAAAGTGCATCACAGACCACCTCAGCGACCGCTGCATCGGACCAAAGTGCATCACAGACCACCTCAGCAACCGCCACACCAGGCCAAAGCACAGCACAGACCACCTCAGCGACCGCTGCATCGGGCCAACGTGCATCACAGACCACCTCAGCAACCGCCACACCAGGCCAAAGCACAGCACAGACCACCTCAGCGACCGCTGCATCGGTCCAAAGTGCATCACAGACCACCTCAGCGACCGCTGCATCGGTCCAAAGTGCATCACAGACCACCTCAGCGACCGCTGCATCGGGCCAAAGTGCATCACAGACCACCTCACCGACCGCTGCATCGGGCCAACGTGCATCACAGACCACCTCAGCGACCGCTGCATCGGTCCAAAGTGCATCACAGACCACCTCAGCGACCGCTGCATCGGTCCAAAGTGCATCACAGACCACCTCAGCGACCGCTGCATCGGGCCAAAGTGCATCGCAGACCACCTCAGCGACCGCTGCATCGGACCAAAGTGCATCACAGACCACCTCAGCGACCGCTGCATCGGGCCAAAGTGCATCACAGACCACCTCACCGACCGCTGCATCGGGCCAACGTGCATCACAGACCACCTCAGCGACCGCTGCATCGGTCCAAAGTGCATCACAGACCACCTCAGCAACCGCCACACCAGGCCAAAGCACAGCACAGACCACCTCAGCGACCGCTGCATCGGTCCAAAGTGCATCACAGACCACCTCAGCGACCGCTGCATCGGACATAAGTGCATCACAGACCACCTCAGCAACCGCTGCATCGGACCAAAGTGCATCACAGACCACCTCAGCGACCGCTGCATCGGACCAAAGTGCATCACAGACCACCTCAGCAACCGCCACACCAGGCCAAAGCACAGCACAGACCACCTCAGCGACCGCTGCATCGGGCCAAAGTGCATCACAGACCACCTCAGCGACCGCTGCATCGGACCAAAGTGCATCACAGACCACCTCAGCAACCGCCACACCAGGCCAAAGCACAGCACAGACCACCTCAGCGACCGCTGCATCGGGCCAACGTGCATCACAGACCACCTCAGCGACCGCTGCATCGGTCCAAAGTGCATCACAGACCACCTCAGCGACCGCTGAATCGGTCCAAAGTGCATCACAGACCACCTCAGCGACCGCTGCATCGGGCCAAAGTGCATCACAGACCACCTCACCGACCGCTGCATCGGGCCAACGTGCATCACAGACCACCTCAGCGACCGCTGCATCGGACCAAAGTGCATCACAGACCACCTCAGCGACCGCTGCATCGGACCAACGTGCATCACAGACCACCTCAGCGACCGCTGCATCGGACCAAAGTGCATCACAGACCACCTCAGCAACCGCCACACCAGGCCAAAGCACAGCACAGACCACCTCAGCGACCGCTGCATCGGGCCAACGTGCATCACAGACCACCGCTGCATCGGTCCAAAGTGCATCACAGACCACCTCAGCGACCGCTGCATCGGGCCAAAGTGCATCACAGACCACCTCAGCGACCGCTGCATCGGGCCAAAGTGCATCACAGACCACCTCACCGACCGCTGCATCGGGCCAACGTACATCACAGACCACCTCAGCGACCGCTGCATCGGACCAAAGTGCATCACAGACCACCTCAGCAACCGCCACACCAGGCCAAAGCACAGCACAGACCAGCAGCCCCTTCCTTCTGGCTCCAACAGTCAAACCTCCATCTCCTGGGGAAGGAGCCCTGGGTCTTCAGTTCAGTCTCAACCAGATATTCACTCCAGATCTCTCTGACCAGACATCAATAGGGTTCAAGAATCTGGCTGCCTCAGTAACATCAGAGGTTAGTTTTCATAATCCCTAAAACAGCCAAGGACACCAGGGGACCCATTTATCAATCATTTATCAATAATCTCAGAGGTTGGTAAACACAACGTATAACTGAGTTGGGATCAATACTTTTTATTCCAGTCAATTCAGGAAGACCCTGAATTATTTGTACAGTGGGGTTAACAAGTATTTGATCCACTGCTGATTTTGCAGGTTTTCCTACTTACAAAGCATGTAGAGGTCTGTAATTTTTATCATAGGTACACTTCAAATGTGAGAGACAGAATCTAAAACTAAAATCCTGAAAATCACATTGTATGATTTTTAAATAATTAATTTGCATTTTATTGCATGACATAAGTATTTGATCACCTACCAACCAGTAAGAATTCTGGCTCTCACAGACCTGTTCGTTTTTCTTTATGAAGCCCTCCTGTTCTCCACTCTTTACCTGTATTAAATGCACCTGTTTGAACTTGTTACCTGTATAAAAGACACCTGTCCACACACTCAATCAAACAGACTCCAACCTCTCCACAATGGCCAAGACCAGAGAGCTGTATAAAGACATCAGGAATAAAATTGTAGACCTGCACAAGGCTGGGATGGGCTACAGGACAATAGGCAAGCAGCTTGGTGAGAAGGCAACAACTGTTGGCGCAATTATTAGAAAATGGAAGAAGCTCAAGATAACGGTCAATCTCCCTCGGTCTGGGGCTCCATGCAAGATCTCACCTTGTGGGGCATCAATGATCATGAGGAAGGTGAGGGATCAGCCCAGAGCTACACAGCAGGACCTGGTCAATGACTTGAAGAGAGCTGGGACCACAGTCTCAAAGAAAACCATTAGTAAAACACTATGCCGTCATGGATTAAAATCCTGCAGCACACGCAAGGTCCCCCTGCTCAAGCCAGCGCATGTCCAGGCCCATCTGAAGTTTGCCAATGACCATCTGGATGATCCAGAGGAGGAATGGGAGAAGGTTATGTGGTCAGATGAGACAAAAATTTAGCATATTTGGTCTAAACCCCACTCGCCGTATTTGGAGGAAGAAGAAGGATGAGTACAACCCCAAGAACACCATCCCAACCGTGAAGCATGGAGGTGGAAACATCATTCTTGCTTTTCTGCAAAGGGGACAGGACGACTGCACCGTATTGAGGGGAGAATGGATGGGGCCATGTATCGCGAGATCTTGGCCAACAACCTCCTTCCCTCAGTAAGGGCATTGAAGATGGGTCGTGGCTGGGTCTTCCAGCATGACAACGACCCGAAACACACAGCCAGGGCAACTAAGGAGTGGCTCCGTAAAAAGTGTCTCAAGGTCCTGGAGTGGCCTAGCCAGTCTCCAGACCTGAACCCAATAGAAAATCTTTGGAGGGAGCTGAAAGTCCCTATTGCCCAGCGACAGCCCCGAAACCTGAAAGATCTTAATCACTCACAGTTTTTCTACTCACAGAAGAGTACCTATGATAATAATTACAGACTTCTACCTTCTTTGTAAGTGGGAAAACCTGCAAAATCGGCAGTGTATCAAATACTTGTTAACCCCACTGTATTGTCAATCAATGAGGAAACTGTAAAACAATTAGTAGAAACATCTTACAATACCTTTTTGAATTGCCTGCTTGAATTGACATGGAATAGTCCCAAATCCTGATATAATCCACCCCAGAGAGACTGATATGAGTGGCATCTTGATGTCAGATTCAGGAAGTCCAAACTTTTATTCAGTCAGGCGACTGCACTTTGACAAATACCTAGTACTGCTGACATTGTGTAAGCCTGATATTTGCATGAATAGATAAGACTCACCACCCAAGCAGTCCTGCTAGAATGTATGCCAGTGTATCTGCTGAGAATGACAAGTGAAACTCTTTCGTCATTAAGCGTTTTATGTGACATTTGGTCAACTTTGCACCATTGTATAGTAATCTTTCAATCCAATTCAGGTGAACAACGTTTACAGAAGGAAATTTGCATCATTCCTTCGTTCTCTTGTCAAGTCATTCAGGTAATGTATTAATTATTTAAATGTCATACTCCCCTCCTCAATATTTTGATATCCAGTTGTACCTAACACTCAGTATCATCAAAGGATTCTGGGATGCCTGCCTCTTAGGCATCGGTGAAACAATTCTGCCTTACCCTATTACACATCAGTCAGGCAGATCAGTGTTTGACGTCACACTCATTTGACTGACAATCCAAGTTAGCTTGTAGGCATCTGACCTGTCTGAGGGGGTCGCTAGAGCACAATGAGGTAATGCTTTTTCATTATGGATGGCCTCATCCCAGACACATGTAACCTTTGACTGTGGAGGACGGCTTCAGCATTAGACTTCTGCGCCACCTGGGAGGCTGAATTTTTTTATTCTGTACATACACTCTATGGTCAAAAGAATGTGGACACACCTACTTATTATTGAGTTCAGGTGTTTCAGCCACAAGTTTAGGTGTTTCAGCAACATCAGCACAAGAACTGTGCGTCGGGGAGCATCGCACAATGGGTTTCCATGGCCGAGCAGCTTTATGAAAGCCTCCCATCAACAAGTGCAATACCATGCGTTGGCTGGAGTGGTTCAAAGCAAGACACCACTGGACTCTGGACAAGTGGAAACGTGTTCTCTGGAGTAATGAATAATGCTTTTCACTAACTGGCAGTTTAATGGACAAATCTGGGTGTGGCGGATGCCAGGAAAACGTTACCTACCGGAATGCATAGTGCCTCCTGTAAAGTGCTGTGGAGGAGGGATAATGATCTGGGGCTGTTTCAGGGTTTGGGTTAGTCCCCTTAGTTCCAGTGAAGGGTCATCTTAATGCTATAGGATACAAAGTTAACAGATAACAATTGGGTGCTTCCAACTTTGTGGCAACAGTTTGGGGAAGGCCCTTTCCAGTTGCAGCATGACGTAAAGACATGGTTCGACAAGGTTTGTGTGGAGAAACTTGAGTGGCCTGCACAGAGCCCTGACCTCAACCCCACTGAACACCTTTAGGATGAATTGGAACAGCAATTGCAAGCCAAGCCTTCTCATCCAACATCAGTGCCTGACCTCACAAATGCTCTTGTGGCTGAATGGGCACAAATTCCCACAGAGACACTCGAAAATCTTATGGAAAGTGCCCATGGTTTTGGAATTGGATGTCCAAACTCATATAGGTGTGATGGTCGGGTGTCCACATACTTTGGCCATATAGTATATTTAATGATCATTTAAAAGTGACAAAATTATAGCAATGTTCCATTTCTGTTTATATGGTTGTGTATTGTCTATTTCACATTGTAAAGTAAAATGTATTGATAAGGATCTCAGAAGGTTTTCCATTTTCTTTTCACCTGTCTAGGAGTGGATCTGTAGTGACTGACATGACTCTGGTTTTTGCCAACCAAACATTGGTTCCCAGCACAGACGTGGCACTGGCAGCTTTTAGCAACAGTACCACCAATCTGACTATTGTACCAGGCAGCATCAATGTTGGTATGTATTGACCATCTAGGGTGGATTGGCGATATGGCATTTCAGGCTGGTCATTTTAGTTTTCGCCTGTCAGAATGTCTAAATTGTTGTTTTTTCAATGCAAAATGGGAACTCAAGAGGAGAATAAATGGGCCGGTGTGTTAGAAAAACCAGAAACGATTGTTGGTCAATGTCCGCCCTTGTTTACAGTCTTTATAAGATCACAATTCTTTACGAGCTAAGTCAACATTTGAGTAAATATATTTTTTAAAGCAATTTGACTTTCGTCAATTACTGAACCACATCACTGTTTTCTCACATTTTCACAAGAGAAAGCAAATTGTTTAATGTGCCTGTCTCAAATTTCTAAGAATACATTATGTATTTCTGTCTGATTCAGAATAAGCTGTTATAACTAAGCTATGATAACTAGGTCTAATACAAAATTCTCTCCAAAACCAGACAATAATACTATGTTAGATAATATTTGGCCACCTGGCAATTGGCTGGTGTGTTAGAAAAATGCCAGAGATGATGTCTAGTCCTGGTCCGTCCCTGCCACTATCTAGAAATGGAATAACACACCAACATATCAGCCCCTTCACATGTTACAACGCTACAAACAGAAAATTACAAAATGTAACAATCTTGTCATATAATTTATTAACCTTTCCATCAACAGCACCTGACAACACAACTGCTGCTCCAAATGCCAGTTCAACTGCTGCTCCACATGCCACTTCAAATGCTGCTCCAAATGTTAGTTCAACTGCTGCTCCAAATGTTAGTTCAACTGCTGCTCCAAATGCCAATTCAACTGCTGCTCCAAATGCCACTTCAAATGCTGCTCCAAATGCCACTTCAACTGCTGCTCCACATGCCACTTCAAATGCTGCTCCAAATGCTAGTTCAACTGTTGCTCCAAATGCCACTTCAACTGCTGCTCCAAATGCCACTTTAACACCAGCGGTCACCACCACCACTGCTCTTGCACCAAGTGACCCTCCATCTCCCAGTGAAGGATCTCTGAGTCTTCAGTTCAGTCTAAACCAGAACTTCACATCAGATCTCGCTGACCAGAATTCTCAAGGGTTCAAAACTCTGGCTACAAAAGTGGTTTCAGAGGTTTGTAATGAGATCAGCATTCCAGTCAATTCGGAAAGAAATGGAATTTGGTTTTATCATCTTTGTGAACAGACTGTAACATAATGTTCATGTTTTGTAATTGTTTGGTATTTTTCAATGCAGGTGAACAAGGTTTATTCAAAAACATTTGCATCGTTCCTTCGGTCCCTTGTCGAGTCATTCAGGTAAGTGCAGGAATTACTTTTTATTTATTTGCTATTTAATATTTTTACTGACAATTCCCCTTTTTATCCCCTCCCCAAATTTACAATATCCAATTGTACCTACAACCCTGTCTGGTGGAAGGAACTACAGTACCTATGATCTAAGGAGACTAGAAGATGTAGATATGTCTTCCGCATAGGCATCCCCATGTCACTGCTTTGGTACATTATGTACAGAGGAAGTCATTCAGTTCTGAATATGTAAAGTCACGCCGACTCGACAGAGCTTAGTACTGTCTTGAGGGTGCAATGAGCCAAGAAAACCCTCCTGTCGATGCCACCCTCCACACTGGGCGGAGCTTGGCCAAAATGCATTGCCTTATTGTAGTTCCCAGCCACACGTAAGCCACATACAGAGTCATGGCATGCACCTTGAGTGTGGTGGAGTGCTTTAGCAATACAGAGAAGCACGTTATACTGCTGCACCATCTCAGAACCTGCATTCATGAACTCTGGCTGGCATTAACCTTTTTATTTTACTTAATGAAGGTAATTATTATAAATGTCTGTCTTTCTCCTGGGTAGAGCCTTATTGCTAAACGTTATACGTTATATATACACTATCTTCTTGCAATTAAAAGTCGTCATCTAAAATTAGAAATGGTTCTCAGTTGACTTGCCTGGTTAAACAACAGGTAATTATATAGGAGTTACATAATGGTAACATATGAAAGTGTCTCTAATATCTACAGGAATAGTGGAATGGTGCTGTTTCACTTTCACTCACTAATTATTTTGGGTGTATAAAAAAAACACTTCTTGCAAGCTGTTTGACTAAATATAAAAGTATCTTTGTTGGGATTAAACGTGTTGTTAATGTAAATGTGCACGAGGAGGGAGCAAATGAGGAACATCCCCTTTAAAAAAACATTTCTAAAAGTTGCCATTTCTGTGTTTTTAGGAGCGGTTCTGTAGTGACCAGAGTGGTTCTGGTCTTCACCAACACGTCTTCGGTTCCCAGCATAGCAGATGTCCAGGCATCTTCCAGTTCCATCACGCTGGACATTTTACCAAACAGCACCATTGTCTGTAAGTATTCACTAATACAATTTGGACGGGTGGGTTAGCCAGATAATGGTGGATTAGTGCGGCCGGCTAATGTGTCGCATCGGCTTCATATTCATCTTTTAATCTGGTTTCATATGCCTTGAGTGTACAGCAAAACGGTTGACATTACCGTCCTAACGGTGGTTGTCCAACAGGCAACGTGGCTAGGCCTCCAATTCATTTTAAATTGAGTCACATGATTGTGTGCGCAGGGCAGTTTGGGATACCAAGCAGTGCAAAGCAAGCATTGGAGGCGCTGAAAAATAGAGACACAAGCTATATTATGCAAATGTGAGATTAATTTTGCTTGCCGGCGGTGGGCAACAGCCAATCAGAAAAAGCATGTCTGGGTCATTTTCCACTGGTTCCCTTTACAAAAGTTCCTACCGTACAATCTTTCCTATAGCAACATGGACAAAAAATTTATCATTCGTATTATTGGTCAGGAATACTAGCAGTTGCTATATCTCCTATAGAGCAATTTCGATTTTCATTAACCTAATTATCGGGTATCCTACCTGTGTGGATTGACATCATACTACTACTATGTATCGGTACTAGCTAGCTAGCTACAGGAAGTAGTAAATGTGAACTCCGGTGAACTCCCGGCATGGCTAAACCCTACAAATAGTGTAAACACCCACAAGCATCTAGCGATGAGCAAGACGGACAGATGGACACCCAGTAATACTTGATAATGAAAATTAATGAAATTCGGCTACCAAAATGTTGCCTCCAATGAATTGTCAATGGAGTCATGTGACAATGTGGAGCTGGCGTGAGAGGCACAGGAAAATAGAGCTCCCCTCTATAATACGCACATTTGAGAGAAATGTCACTAGCTGGTGTTGGGAGATAACCAATCAGAAAAGGTGTGTCTGTTCCTCTTTTCCATTGTATCGCTGTGAAAAGTACCATAGCCTACGATCTTGCTATTCTACAACCAACACGGATGAAAAATGTATAATTGCGGTGTCCGGATTTCCAGAACAAGTGGCGAGATGTTTGGTTGGACCAATAGCCCGATGAAACAGGGTGTCCTGCCTCACAATCCAGGGTCCGACCATAGCCAGTACTTAGTCAACCTCCTTGGTAAGCTGAAAATAAGCCTGGGAACTGGCATCGTCAAGGCGGAGCTCCTGTCCAAGCCTATTGCACTACCTGTGGACTGCATGGTGAACCCAACAGGAACGGTGCTGCTGGCACAATCCTCTACTAAAGTAAAGCAGCAGTGCAAACGCAACAAGCCTTTTATTTGGTAAATTTAATAGCTAGTTAATATAATAAGTTGTCACAAACACAAACACTACACTAGCTACTGTACTAGTGCTCTGTAGCTAATTTCCTGGTCTATTTTGAATTTGAATCATTGTTCATTTTGTTTATTGTCATTAACCTCATTATCCCTTATCCTTACCTGTGCTCAAAAAAGTGGAACGACATCATAATACTCCTAGCTACATGAGCTAATTAAAGTAACTTCCTTCTTTGTTCAGAAAACCAAAAATGTTTTTGGAACAAACAAACATACACCCCCACAAGCGCCCAGCGAACAGTGAAATAAGTGAAGGCACGAGAAAATGCTAAACATATTATGGATAAGGGCAGCCCGGCATTAATTCATCTGCAAATGCGCCGCCTTGCCCCAGATAGCTGCTTATTGGCATATCTGCTATGGTGTTTGTTTTTCGGCGGGGGAGGGCTGTGTTGACATCTCTTGGTGAACTTTTTTTAATTCAACATGAAACTAACCAAAAATATTTTTCTCAAACATTTTTCTCAAACACACGTTATCATGAGCACTACGCTAGCAGTCAACATGTCTCTGTGCTGCTTCCATTTAAAACAAACAAACTCAATGCTAAATAAATACAACAAAAACAATTTAAAACAGTGCTAATTTATTTAACTCACCTGAGACACCAACAATCTCTGCCACCAACTTCCAAGCAATATTACACTTTTCCCCCTCTATAACGTTTCACATGGACCAAATATTTAACTTACTAGTGTAGTACAGCAAAGGACCAACAAGGAAGACCGTCTCTTGTTTATGAAAGACTCAACATCCATTGGATAAACTTGCGTTACCCAGATTCATTTGCATAATATTGACCGTGGCCCAACTTCTGAACGCGCCTGAACAGCTCAAACGGGTTCCCGAGATGCTTTGCGCAAACGTCAACGATGCCATGACGCTATTCATAGAAAATATGTTGTATCCGTCCGATGCGGCGAGCGCGCTGGAACAGTGTACGTGCACCGTTACGGAGAGCGCTCCTCCGTAATGTGTTGGTGACAACCTGGCAATGGGTAAATGCTCTTTGCAATGCATATTCCTTTGACAGTCTGATACTTCGGCGAGCAGTGTGTAGGTTTATAGTCAAATTATGAGTTTGACTTGATCGAGTAACACTGCAGCTGGAAATAACTGTTCCAGACGGCCATTTGCTTTGGCAAAGCTCGCCATTTACTAAAGCCTGTCTGTTTCTTTGACTTTTTCAGCAGCAACAAGCAGTGCTCAACGACCCACTGTCTTCTGTCTGGCCGTCTTACCTGTCACTTTGGCACTGATATTGGGACAGCTGGTGGCTAGCTAACAGCCTGGCAAAGCTAGTGGTACCTCTGCTGCTTAGCAAATAACCTGGCTGAGGTGGCACGGGTCTGACCAATGGACTCATCCCAGCTCATACATATTTAGAGAGACAGCCTAAATATGTATGACTTTAATATCAATGGCCTTAAGATGTACCTTTTCTGATGTCATTTAGCAATGTTTTTGAATAGGAATAGTCTTCGTATTATATATAATTTGATTAAGATAAGCAAATTCTATGTATAGTTTATGTAACTGTATTCCCACTTAACCAAATTGGCCAAATAATAGTTAAATTACTTTATTCATTTGCATCATGTACCTTTTACAATGCAACCAACATGTTTCTATCTAGTTATCTATTTGATGCAAAAAAGATTAGACTTTTTTTTCAGTCAAGGCCAACATCCAAATGTAACTTAATTTTTTATAAGCTTTTAAAACACATTTCCTGTCCTGTAATTGTCAGCTTGTTACTATTGGCATTCCACTAAATATCATATCAAAATAATGTCAATGTTTAAAATGTTTTTAAAGCCTCATTATTATTAAATCTAATATATTAAATGTAACACTTAAAGTATAGACTGAGGTCATTTTGTTCATTTGTTAAGATATCCTGTCCTCAAGTGGGTCTTTATGATCATTTGTTTGGAGTTGCTGTGGTTCTTTCCTTGTCTGTACATTGTCAGGTTTGAGTTGTCCCTTGTTCCCTTCATCTTTAGGTGTTTCTATTGGAGACAGTTATGTACTTAATAATTTTGATTCAACAATTGGATGCATGGACTGACCATGCACCAGAAAAAATCTATTATCAATCTCAGGATCTTATTTAGATGTATTGTACATTTTTAGAGACACAGACTTGCAAACAATAGACCTTTGCGTTTGAATCTCTACAGTCAGAAAACATGTTGCATTAGAATCTCTTCCGGGTTGACAAAAACTTTGCTGGCTACAACCTTCAGTAACTACATTATAGTAAGCCTAAAATAAAACTGTTATAATGGGACTATTTCTGGTTGATTTTCGAAGTACGCATCCTTGTATGCTTTTTGGGGTAATGTACGCTAGATCAAACGCTAGATTGTTAATGTGTGACAAAATCTAATGCAGGGACACTATTTTATGATGAGGTAGTATGTCCAAATTGGCCCCAATACTGGCATACTGGCTTACTTGATACTCTACTACAAGTATCACTTGTTTATCGGCTTGAGCTTAACATTGAAGTAAGTAATGACTAAATAAAATTGACTCATTAATTATTTTATTCAAAGACATACCTTTGAAGCAAGCAAGTTTATTTATATAGCAAAATTCATACATAGAAGACATTCATTGTGCTTTACAAAGAAAAAGAAAGACATATAAAAATACAATAGCATAAAATATATTCAAATGTAAACATCAAAACACCATCCTCATAATAATACATAGAATAAGAAAATAGACATAGAAGAAAAACATTGGAAGCTATAAAAGCTGTAAAGCTAATAAGTGCGGTTTGGTTTAAGTGCTCAGTTATGGGGGCGTGAAAATACCTTTTAAGGTTCATAGTTTAAATTACATTTAGCAAACTCTATGCACTTACATTTGTGTTTTGGTCACAGCAAAGGCTTTCTGTTGGCAACTCTGACTAATATATTGTTGGCATGGAGGCGGCATCTAATTGTAGTTTATGAGTGATCACAAGGTGAAACCCTTTTCTTAAATCCTTGGAAATGTTTTTGCCTTTTGAATCATCCTTCACACTGTGTGATCACAATAAAGCTAGAGGACACATCTCAACTCCAGGCCTGGAGGGTCAAAACACTACAGGTTGTCTTCTTTCAGGTATAGACACATTTTGAACCGGGGAACCTGGGAAGTGCAATTTACTGGCAGGTAGAAATGAAAAACATAAGTGTTTCCATACCCCAATGCTGAACTCGCCTAGCGAGTGAGTAGTCTTGTCAAGACTCCCTCTCCTGTGGCTCCCCCTGCTGGTGCACCTGGGCTCTCGCGGTCGAAATCACCAGCCTTCCAAAGCCACTGCCCCTCCTTTCCCCTGTATTTAACCTGGACCAGAGCTAGACTTTGGGTTCATTATTTTATTATACCAGTCTGTATTTAACCTGGACCAGAGCTAGACTTTGGGTTCCTTATTTTATTATACCAGTCTGTATTTAACCTGGACCAGAGCTAGACTTTGGGTTCATTATTTTATTATACCAGTCTGTATTTAACCTGGACCAGAGCTGGACTTTGGGTTCATTATTTTATTATACCAGTCTGTATTTAACCTGGACCAGAGCTAGACTTTGGGTTCATTATTTTATTATACCAGTCTGTATTTAACCTGGACCAGAGCTGGACTTTGGGTTAATTATTTTATTATACCAGTCTGTATTTAACCTGGACCAGAGCTAGACTTTGGGTTCATGATATTATACCAGTCTGTATTTAACCTGGACCAGAGCTAGACTTTGGGTTTGTGATATTATACCAGTCTGTATTTAACCTGGACCAGAGCTAGACTTTGGGTTTGTGATATCATAGATATTCAGCCCGTACTCGTGAAGTTGAGGCTTTTGGCATTGCTCTGGGACGCTGACCCCATCTTCTATTCTAGTGTAAATCTTGTCCTTTTTATTTTCATTTGTATTGTTATGGACTTTCTTCTGTTCCAAAGACCTGACAACTCTGTGAAGATATTTGACAGGCATGGGCAGAGGAAGAATGAACTCACACTTCCAGGGTGAGTAAAACAAACAGACACTGATCTACTGAGTCAATACAAACATACATGTTCAACACTGACAGACAGACACTGATCTACTGAGTCAATACAAACATACATGTTCAACACTGACAGACAGACACTGATCTACTGAGTCAATACAAACATACATGTTCAACACTGACAGACAGACACTGATCTGCTGGGTCAATACTAACATACATGTTCAACACAGACAGACAGACACTGATCTGCTGATATTTATTTGTAGCTGGGAACTAGTGATGGCCAAACAAGGCTTCATTAGTGTTATTTTAGCAGCAGAATATTATGCTGGCTGCACTCAGATTTTCTTTATCACAATAAAAGCCATCATTGAAATTTATGAGGCCATATATTTAACAATCTAGTGTGTAAAAAAAAAACAGACAAGCACAACATTGGAACGGACATTAAACATAAAATGACAGACTAGATTTACAGCCTGTTGGTGGCCTGTCTGGCTGATGCTCTTTCTGCCCAGATGCCCAGTTTCTCACAGTTGTACCATTTTCTCTGCATGTCTTAATAATGGAATTAATGGAACTTCAATGCCTTGAACATGTAATTACATCCTACCCCTGATGGTGCTTTCAGTAACCATGTTCTGGATTTGCTTTGAATGTTCTTTCGTGTTCTTGATGTTGTTTTAGTTTTTTTTTGTATTCAACGTGAAATCATGAGGTGTGAGGAATCTTGATTGCACATGTGGACTTGTTCAACTAAAGACAGCTGCTTTGCATTATTTTGTGTTTTATATTTGTAATTGTAACAGTGGCTAAATCTCCTGATTAAATCCATTTTTATTTCATGTTTTAACACAATAAAATGTGAAAAGGTTCAGGGGGGTGACTACTGTTGAGAGCAACTGTACAGTGTGTGTGTGGGGGTGTTGGTGGGTGGGGGGGGGGGGGTGTTGGTTATGAGTCCTTTTACAGTGGGGAGAACAAGTATTTGATCCACTGCTGATTTTGCAGGTTTTCCTACTTACAAAGCATGTAGAAGTCTGTCATTATTATCACAGGTACTCTTCAACTGTGAGAGACGGAATCTAGAACTAAAATCCAGAAAATCACATTGTATGATTTTTAAATAATTAATTTGCATTTTATTGCACGACATAAGTATTTGATCACCTACCAACCAGTAAGAATTCTGGCTCTCACAGACCTTGTTCGTTTTTCTTTATGAAGCCCTCCTGTTCTCCACTCATTACCTGTATTAACTGCACCTGTTTGAACTCATTACCTGTATAAAAGACACCTGCCCACACCTCTCCACAATGGCCAAGACCAGAGAGCTGTGTAAGAACATCAGGGATAAAATTGTAGACCTGCACAAGGCAGGGATGGGCTACAGGACAATAGGCAAGCAGCTTGGTGAGAAGGCAACAACTGTTGGCGCAATTATTAGAAAATGGAAGAAGTTCAAGATGATGGTCAATCTCCCTCAGTCTCGGGCTCCATGCAAGATCTCACCTCGTGGGGCATCAGTGGTCATGAAGAAGGTGAGGGATCAGCCCAGAACTACATGGCAGGACCTGGTCAATGACCTGAAGAGAGCTGGGATCACAGTCTGAAAGAAAACCATTAGTAACACACTACGCCGTCATGGATTAAAATTCTGCAGCGCACGCAAGGTCCCCCTGCTCAAGCCTGCGCATGTCCAGGCCCGTCTGAAGTTTGCCAATTACCATCTAGATGATCCAGAGGAGGAATGGGAGAAGGTCATGTGGTCTGATGTTTGAAGGAAGATGAAGGATGAGTACAACCCCAAGAAAACCATCCCAACCGTGAAGCATGGAGGTGGAAACATCATTCTTTGGGGATGCTTTTCTGCAAAGGGGACAGGACGACTGCACCGTATCGAGGGGAGGATGGATGGTGCCATGTATTGCGAGATCTTGGCCAACAACCTCCTTCCCTCAGTAAGAGCATTGAAGATGGGTCGTGGCTGGGTCTTCCAGCATGACAACGATCTGTCATGAAGGATCTGGAGAAGGTCTGTATGGAGGAGTGGGCCAAAATCCCTGCTGCAGTGTGTGCAAACCTGGTCAAGAACTACAGGAAACGTATGATCTCTGTAATTGCAAACAAAGGTTTCTGTACCAAATATTAAGTTCTGCTTTTCTGTTGTGTCAAATACATATGTCATGCAATAAAATGCAAATTAATTACTTAAAAATCATACAATGTGATTTTCTGGATTTTTGTTTTAGATTCCATCACTTACAGTTGAAGTGTACCTATGATACTAATTACAGACTTCCACATGCTTTGTAAGTGGGAAACACTGCCGATTTTGCAGGTTATCAAATACTTGTCCTCCCCACTGTATTTGTTATACCCCCTAACGTGTGTGTCCCCGTCCCCGGAGGCGTGGGAGCTGTGTAAGGCGCTGGGCACGGTTGAGGGCTGGACTGAGATGGGTCGGTCCTGTCTGGTTCACATCGAGGTGGACCTGGCCATCAGAGTGTTCCGGATGAGTGGCAACGTTGGCATGGTGATGTCCCTGCAGGCCATCAAGGTCAGAGGGCACACACAGAATGAGATATCCACCCTCTCAAATAATTTTTATGTTGTGAATGTTGAATTGGAATACATTTGTGTCCTCATAACTGCAGTGTGTTTTCTAGGTAACTACCGTAATGCCCATGATGTGCTGTTCAGTATGTATACAGAGCTGCAGACCCAGAAGATCAGGATCCCTGCTGAGATGAACACCAACCTCATGATCCTACACTCCTATATCCTAGTCAAGGTAGGACTACGATGTTAAACTTGGTAAAGGTGTGGGTGAAATTCAACACTACTGTTGTTTGCTCCTTGGGGTTTACGGCTGGGTGTTTTGTAAAAGCACTTTGTGACAACTGCTGATGTAAAAAGGGCTTTATAAATACATTTGATTGATTGAGTCATTACACTAGGAAAGGGTTTAGTTACTGAAGTTGCATAGATCTGTGGGGTTTAGTCACTGAGGTTGGTGTGTCAAGTGTCAGGTTTAGTTACTGAGGTTGGGTAGATCTGTGGGGTTTAGTTACTGAGGTTGGTGTGTCGGGTGTCAGGTTTAGTTACTGAGGTTGGGTAGATCTGCAGGGTTTAGTCACTGAGGTTGGGTAGATCTGTGGGGTTTAGTCACTCAGGTTGGGAAGGGACTTGAGGTTTAGTCATTGAACTGTGGAAGAATCAGTGAACCCTACACCCCTACCTAACCCTTTCTAAGCTCAGTGATCAAACCCTAACTAAGTGCAATGATTAAATCCAAGCCCCTAGCCCAGTGCAATGACATAGCCCCACACACCTACCCAACCTCAGTGACTAAACCCTCCCCAAGTGTAATGACATCCAGGTTTGAGTCGACAAGGGATTACTACCTACAGACCCAGATGTCTTGGTTTCAGATCCACGTTAAGAGAGGTGATCACTTGGATCGTGCCCATCCAAACATCTGCAGTAATTGAGTGCCATCGTGCTGGTTTGAAGAACTCGTCATTCAGCTTCGCCGCCATGCTTATGAGACCAGAGTACCGCAACAAGATCGATCCCAAATACCGGAAAAAGATAGAGGCTATGGTCCGGTATGAAACATCGTCACCAGATACAGGGAACCGAGACCTAACCCTGCCCCCCAGACCTAACCCTGCCCCCGAGGCCACACCCGAACCCAGAAATGTTTGTGTTTGATCCAGTGTGAACTTCCCCACAGAAACACCTCTCTCTCAATTAATTAATTGTTGTTCGATGACCTTTCAAATGATATTAATTACATTGTCAAAGTATGTGTAAACACTTTGGGTTTGGTCACTGAACTGGAATGTAGGTTTGGAGCATTGAAGGTGTGTTTACACATATACACACATGTACACACACACACATACATGTGTGTGTACCCCAAGTTTAAGAAGGCACTCTTAAACTTGGGGTAAAGGTTGGGGTTAGGATTACGTTTTGGGGTTACAGTTAGATTACTGGGAAAATATAATTTTAATTGAGTCCCTAAAAGGTCCACACAAGTATAATTGTGTGTGTGTACATGCGTGTGTGTGTGTGTGTGTTAATCTTAAGTTTAGGGTTAAGATTAGGCATTACATCTAGGTAAAATGTAGGCTTAAATGTTACTTTATTGAGGTTAGGTTTAGGGCAAGGGAGCATGCAATTTCTATTTCCTGGTCCCCATGAGGGTAGCTGTACAAATTTGTGTGTTTTCTCTATATTTGATCATTCTGGTTCAAAATAGTAATACACACACACACACACACACACACACACAAAGATAGTTTACATGCATACATACGACAAACAGACCTACATGATATAAACAGCCAGACGGCATAAAGCTGTAGTTTGAACTGTAGTAACGGTTTAGATGGCAGACTGTGATGTTCTCTGCTCCTCAGAGCTGCTGTGCCCTGGTGGTGCCGAGGGGAACTACAGCACCAAATAAGGGACAGTGTAACCTGGTAACCTGGGACTGTCCTCGTCTTTCTGTTTACTGTTGTTTAAATGGGTCAACATGGAGGGACGACTGAAAACTGTCGACATTACCATGAAACTGTTTTACCTATATTTGCTGATGTACTGTACATATCAGCAGTGACTCTTGTTTTCTGTTCCTTCATATCGACAATGTTTAAAATATCACCATGTTCAACACATCACATTACTGGTGTTATTTATTGCCTCTCCTCAACTTTGCAACCAATGATGACAATAAACACATTTATTGGATTAAATAATAATAATATAAAGTGCCTTAATATTATCAATGTAAGAAAGGAAAACACATGTAAATGAACATCTGGTCTATTTAGCTAGTTTTGTCAGAGATGTAGTTAATACAGTCTAGGGTCTCCCAGGATCAGATTAGGTCCGGTCACTTGGTCTCCCAGGTTTAGATTAGGTGCTCCACCCACTAAACCAAGCACCATACCCCACCCACTATACCAAGCACTGTGCTCCACCCACTAAACCAAGCACCATACCCCACCCACTATACCAAGCACTGTGCTCCACGCACTATACCAAGCACCATGTTCCACCCACTATACCAAGCACCATACTCCACCCAATAAACCAATCACCGTGCTTCACCTACTATACCAAGCACTGTACTCCACCCACTATACCAAGAATAGTACTCCACCCACTAAACCAAGCACATGCTCACCTACTAAACCAAGCACCTTGTCTTACTTATCAAATCAAGTTTATTTTCATCCTTCAATTCCAGTCATTCACAAACATAATAATGATGGGGGGGTCAAACATGTCCTACTCACTACCTTCAACTTTTGGAAAATGCTAAATGAAAAAAAAACCCTAAGAAAAGGTCATCCTGGAAAACCAAATCCTTGTTCCTTGTTTTTTGGTTGCCCTTCTCACTCATTCCATACCCAGATCACTCACTTTCAGTGTAAAGTTAAATACAGGCTTCTTATGAGGCATTCTTCACCCACTGTATTCACCTAAAGAAAGTATTATCTTGCTAATCAACTACTGTGGTAACATACAATACTGAACCAAAGTTTTAGGTCACCTAACAAAAATGTTCAAAACCATTTGTCTGGAAAGTGTTTATTTGCAATTAAACACAATTATATAACAATACTACTGCATATAACTTGCCCTTTGGTAGTTCTTGTCTGGTCATTCCTAAAATCCACTATTCCTTTGGCTGTCAGTAATTTCAGTTCTTTGCAGCCAATGACCAAATAAAAAATAAATCCACAAATTCACCGCTCCTCCTAAACAAGAACAAAGAAACTCAGTCCAGAAGAGAAAAGGTATTAGCCCTTCCACATAGTGGTAATCAAATCTAATAACTGGTCCCAGGTCACACTAGAAGTACATATATTGTGTGTGAATAAAAGCCACTTTTTGTGGGCCCCACAGGACACATTCTGTCAATTCAGACCAGACGGGATAGCTTTCATTGCCCTCACACATCGAGGAGCCTTGGGCATCCACCAAGCCTTGTTTCAGAGATGCTCTGACCCAGTCGTCAGGCCATGACTATTTGACCCTTGTCAAAGTCACTTCTGCCCATTTCTCCTGTATCCAACACATTGACTACAAGAACTGATTGTTCACTTATTATCTAATCCACCCAGACCTTGACATGTGCCCTTGTTAGGAGATGATCAATGTTATTCACTTCACCTGTGAGTGGTCATCATGTTTTGGCACATTATTGTAAACATTAGTCCCTCACAATAGATTTAGAAGGAAAATGATCTCTCTGCATCCAGCAAATGATGTCTCACGATTAACATCCTGCATTTCAGAAATTGCACTGATTGGCCAGATTGTGGTGCTGTACAGCCAGTCACTGGAAACACCAACAAGGTCACAGCATTTACAACATTTGTCCGCAGTGACACTGACTGCGTGGCAGACAATAAAATTAAATAACTACAAGTCTAACCACCTGACCACAGGAACAGCCAATGGCAGTTATGCCACATTCTTAAGTCACACACACATTTGCACAGCTCCAATCTGGAATTTACTATGTAGAAAAATGCACTGCAGAACTTTCAATTCAAATTTACAAACAACACAACCATTATATAAATTACACCTATATCATATATCAACTACTATAATCTATTGGACAGCATCTCATTTAATAAATTTATTCCCTGAGATTTGGATGATTGCATTTCAGATGTATTTGTGAAGTTCTCTAGTTGGAGGGGTTCTGCTGTTCGCTGGCTAAACAGGATACACGTGTGTTAAAGGAAAGTCAACACTATTCTGAGTAAACACATCCTGGGTTTCATGATACCTGATGCTTGTTCTGTGTCTTCTGGAGGTGGTGTGGTTGGCACAATGTTTTCCTTTGTCAGTTGTAGGTTTGGCACAGAATCAGGCTTTGGCTGTTTCTGTGTGGGTTTGAGCATGTGGTTGGGCTTCTTTAATAGGGACATTGGTTGCTTACTGTCACATATTCACAAGTCTTGCCCAATGCATATTTACCAACATGGCTCCAGGGAATTTTATGTAGGAGAGTGAAGTGAGCCAATACAAAATACAGATTGATGCTCATGCTCTGTGGTGTAATATTCTGGGGTTTCTCGTTCTCATTACCTTTACCATCACCATTCCACAAAGCCTTGAGGATGTGTTAATGTCCTTAGTGAATAAAAGTGAATCTGACCACATGAAACACTTTATATCACGTCACAGGTAGTTTTCCCCATCACCTATATTCAACAGTTACAGTTACACTTAGACATTTATTTTTGGATTGCTGTTGTTAGTGGCAACCATAATTAAGAAACAGAACACCCAAAATATTCCCAAGTTCACATACCTTAACCCTAATCTTGACCTCAAAGACCTAACCTCAACCTCAAAACAAACATTAAGTCTGACAACTAGTTAGGTTACCCTCAACTTCAAAACAAACATTAATTCTGACAACTACTTAGGTTACCTTTATTGTTAACATTATCGTTTCGGGACGTTTGTATACACATAAACAATATGTATAATTACATACAAACAATGTTTCAGGAAGCCTAAGCTTGTTTCTACCAGATGCACCTGCCAGAAGAAAGTGTGTTCTTATGTTTCACAACTTAAATGGGGCACGATTGTTTCCAGACTGTGAAAATATTTTAAGATTTTCTTTTGAATTAAGTAATCAGTCTAGGGTGACATTTAAAGGTGTGTGAAGCCCTTTGGATTGTGTCCAGGCTGTGAGAGTTCACGCCCGTGTTGGTGTCACAGCAGGTTACAACACCTGCCAAACAGACTCGACTTGTTATAATTGCTTTCAGGTGAGATTAATGGAACCGAACTACAGAACATGGTGGGCCGCTTCCCATCATAGGTGGGCGTTGTCCAGTAATGACGTTTCTGTCACTAAAGACTGAGGTTCTTTATTCTAACCAACAGCAGAACAGGTTTAGTTGGGTTTTGAGTCATCTGTTGTCGTGGGCAACCTCTGTAATGAGGTACTTTGGTGTGGTTGGTTACACCTTGACTGCTGGTCCCTAACATAGCGAGAGCAACCGTCACAAGGTTGCATTTAGGACAGTTTTCAGCTGGGAGCCTGGCAGGTCATGGATATCTGTGGCAGACCGGGAGACCGGCAGGTCATGGATATCTGTGGCAGACTGGGAGACCGGCAGGTCATGGATATCTGTGGCAGACCGGGAGACCGGCAGGTCATGGATATCTGTGGCAGACTGGGAGACCGGCAGGTCATGGATATCTGTGGCAGACCGGGAGACCGGCAGGTCATGGATATCTGTGGCAGACTGGGAGACCGGCAGGACAGGGTTGTCAGTTGAAGGTCAAAGGTCAATTGTGAAGTTTGTCAGCTATCGGAGAATAAGATGCTTTATTGACACAGACCGGAGCTGACCATACACCAAACAATCATCTATAAACACTCAATTTAAACATTCCCCTATCTGATACTCATGTAAATTCTGTATTTAATTTAATCATCCTTACTCTCTTAACTGATATGGAGCCAAACACACTCTTTCCTGCATCAATTTCTATCCAATGTCTCGTCAGAACCACCTGGCCAGGGGCTGTAGTACGACGAGGCACACCTGCCTCTAATCATTACCTGGCAGGGGGAGGATAGAAGGAATGAAGGTAAAGCAGAAGGGATGAGGGTAAAGCAGAATGGACGAGGGTAAAGCAGAAGGGACGAGGGTAAAGCAGAAGGGACGAGAGTAACGCAGAAGGGACGAGGGTAAAGCAGAAGGGACGAGGGTAACGCAGAAGGGACGAGGGTAACGCAGAAGGGACGAGGGTAACGCAGAAGGGACGAGGGTAACCCAGAAGGGACGAGGGCAACCCAGAAGGGACGAGGTTAAAGCAGAAGGGACGACGGTAACGCCTTATTGCTAGAGCTGCCCCAGCGAGGCTGCTAGATGATGCCGCCTCTTCTACACCTTCCCAATGTTTAGGGTTTTCTGCAATGTTTGTTAGTAAAAGGGTAATTCAATCAAGATGGGGAGTCCCCAAGTTTTGGGGGCCTGTGGGTCTGGCAATTCAATCAAGATGGGGAGTCCCCGAGTTTTGGGGGCCTGTGGGTCTGTCAATTTAATCAAGATGGGGAGGTCCAGGAGGTTTGGGGGCCCATGAATCTGTCAGTTCAATCAAGGTGGGGAGTCCAGGAGGTTTGGGGGCCCATGGGTCTGTCACTTTAATCAAGATGGGGAGGTCCAGGAGGTTTAGGGGCCCGTGGGTCTGTCAGTTCAATCAAGATTGGGAGTCCAGGAGGTTTGGGGCCCATGGGTCTGGCAATTCAATCAAGATGGGAAGGTCCAGGATGTTTTGGGGCCAGTGGGTCTGTCAGTTCAATCAAGGTGGGGATGTCCAGGATGTTTGGGGCCCATGGGTCTGGCAATTCAATCCAGCCCGGAGTGTTTTAGTGGCCGACATTAACGCAGCTCAGATGGTGTGACTGAGACGTGAGGCGATGGGCACTTTGTTTCAACGATGACCTCATGATTTCAACTGCACAGGATGGCATGAAACAACACCAAACCATTGGCAAGGTTTCTAAATCAACTGTCCGTTTGTAAGAAGGCTGTTAGGATACACTATGACAAAGAGACCAAAACTACACGTTTGGGTTAAAACCCACTTTATTTTGGAGTATGGGAGCATCTTGTTATGGTAAACCTTTCTACGGCAGCAGCTGGGGAGTTTGTCAGCATCCAAAGAAATATGAAAGGAGCAAAACCCATGAGAGAGGAAAAAAACAGTCCTGACTCAATGTCATCTGATGCCTTTAGACATTGTAAGGCAAGAAAACGTGAAGACTAAAAATGTGAGGCTTTGTGCAGATTTCCCCTTCCACTTTGTGTAAAAATGTGGGAGGCGTTTACAGTTTGGATGATTAAGAATGTGCTCTCCTGTTACATGTTTGTTAATGACACTATTTTATTTCATCTATAATTAAAACGTCAACCACATGGTCACTAGATCCCTGACGTTCAACCACTGGAATGTTCAGAATGCCCTTAATTCAGCCTTGAATCAATACAATAGTTTGTAAAGAAGTAGAACCTGTACTGATATGATCACAGATGTAAATTCCATGTTGACTGATAATAGTGTGTTCTGAAAGTATTCAGACTCTTTCACTTTTCACTATAAAACTATTTGGAAAAGCTACATCTGACATCCAGAAGGGCCAGACTTTAGTTAATGTTTGTAAGGCTGAACTGCAGATACCTCCATGTTATCTTACCTCAAACATTAAGTGGAAAACCTGCAGTTTAACTGGGCTAATCTGACATACCTCAGGCTCACTCAGAGTTAGCAAGAACTGCTTTTGGCTGCTACACCCCCCAAGCATGTTCTGGTGCCTGAATGGAAATCTGAATGTTTCATACATTCATTATTTACGGTGATGATTTTTCATGATATAGGTGTACATTTTATGGTTTGCATTTTATTTTATAATGCATTTTATATTTGTATGTTTTCTGTTATGCAGGGCGAAAATGCATCCCTGTATCAATAAAAAAATTAAATAAAGTTTACTGTCCGGCACTTAGATCGATAAGACTATCTTAAGGAGTAGAGCAGGAGTAACGCAAGAGTAGTGCAGGTACACAAAGGCCTGCCAGCAGCAGACAACCTGGTCGACACACTAAATCTAAAGTTTACAGCAAACTGAGTTCTAGGCCATATTTACAGTGACACTAAATACAATCTACAACTGACATAATGACATTTCAAGTGCTGCAATTCTTTTTAAAAATACACTTGCACTGACCTAACAGAAGATTTCCAACCAAAATAGTGATTGCATGTGGTAGCACATCCAACAGCTATTAAGGCTGTGAAATATTTGTAATATCATTATACCAACAAAACTAGGGCAACATGTTTATTTGCAAATGATTTCTGAAGCACAGTAATATTTGAAACTTTTACAGCAGATGTAAATCAGTACAGACAATGGAGACCATTCAGGAACCCTTAAAACCTTACATGGATTATTATGATTAAGATTTTGACTCTCATAGCATGAATTCAAGCATAAATGTTCAGAAGACATCAGCAGTTAAAAGTTTAAGCACATTTTTTAAAATATTTTTCAAATGTTTCAAATATTTTTCTGCAAAATTGTTTCTATGATATTCCCCATTTCAACTTTCTATCAGTCCATCCATCAGTTAGTCCATCAAATTGCACTGACTTTCCCCATACTCACTTTAGACACTTTCAGTACTATCCCCCACCCTAAACCACCCTGGACTAGCTGGTACTATACCAGTCAGTACTATCCCCCACCCTAAACCACCCTGGACTAGCTGGTACTATACCAGTCAGTACTATCCCCCACCCTAAACCACCCTGGACTAGCTGGTACTATACCAGTCAGTACTATCCCCCACCCTAAACCACCCTGGACTAGCTGGTACTATACCAGTCAGTACTATCCCCCACCCTAAACCACCCTGGACTAGTGAGTTACTACATTTTGCAGACATGCCATAGAGTTGTGACGTCCCATGAAACAGTTGTGACGATTGTACAGTTTAGAGAATGTTAAGACTGTTTGAAAAAATGAGCCAAAGCGACTGAGAAAAACTGTACTATTTGGTCAAGTGTCCCACAGAAGGATTTAACTGTATCCCAAAGGAATTCTTCTGTCACCACCACCTCACATTGCATAGTTGAAAGGGGTGTGGAATATGGTCAATATACCATAGCTAAAGACTGTTCTGCTGAATGATGCAACGTAGATACAGATGCCTGATCCCTGCCGTGGAATACTGGTCATACAGCCCCAACCCTTTATGCTCCTTATCGCTATTATAAATGTACTTATTAACTAACTTATAAATGTTACTATTATAAACCTACTTATTAAC
This sequence comes from Esox lucius, assembly GCF_011004845.1. Classification (NCBI taxonomy): domain Eukaryota; kingdom Metazoa; phylum Chordata; class Actinopteri; order Esociformes; family Esocidae; genus Esox; species Esox lucius. The sequence goes on from NC_047593.1 coordinate 21,075,388, forward strand.
TAACTTGTAAATGTTTCTATTATAAACATACTTATTAATTAACTTATTAATGTAACTTCTAAACTACCATCACAACTAGAATGGTAGCGATTGATCTTTCATACTCAGTGGTATGAGGTCTTGTATAAATCTTTCATACTCAGTGGTATGAGGTCTTGTATAAATCTTTCATACTCAGTGGTATGAGGTCTTGTATAAATCTTTCATACTCAGTGGTATGAGGTCTTGTATAAATCTTTCATACTCAGTGGTATGAGGTCTTGTATAAATCTTTCATACTCAGTGGTATGAGGTCTTGTATAAATCTTTCATACTCAGTGGTATGAGGTCTTGTATAAATCTTTCATACTCAGTGGTATGAGGTCATAAACATCTCCTAACTTCTCCTAAATTAGAAATCTTAAGCATGTGACAAACTAATTGAAACAAGTAGATCAACCTTTTGACAGACTAACAAACAAGTTCCACAAGTTACAAAGTCCTATATGTTTGCCAGCAAACAAAACACCCTCCCAGAAGACTTACAGTCACTTTGAGCATCATTGATCATTTGAGTGGACTACATATCACAGCTCCTGTCAGACGTCTAGGATAACAATCATTCCCAAGTAAGAAACTGCTAAGGTGAGTTTCATGGTGTTGGTTGCTCATTTATATTTACATTTTTCAACACACTACTCTGGCCTACTTTTTTTATCGGGATGCAAACTACAAATACAATATCCAGTGTTCCTAAGAACTGTTTTGTAAGTAAACACTGTTTATAAAGGAAACCCAATCATTTTTTATTCAGAATTGGCTTTTGCCCATTTCGATGAGCTCTGAAAAACGATCAGATCCAAAAAGATCTGACCTTATTGGTCAGAAGTCCAATTTGTGGGAGAAGATCAGAATATTTCTGCCTTCGTAAATAGACCAATGGACAGGCAGGCATCTCAAAATGGTATTTTTACCGTTAATTGGGTTGTATGTGTGAAAATGATTGGTAAATAACATCAGGTTTCTGGGTTAGTGACCAATAGATATGTACTGAACAACCTGTTTCAGTCTGATGACCACTAGAACTGTACTGAACAACCTGTTTCAGTCTGATGACCACTAGAACTGTACTGAACAACCTGTTTCAGTCTGATGACCACTAGATCTGTACTGAACAACCTGTTTCACTCTGATGACCGATACACTGTGACAGTGGCTTCAGAAAGTATTCACACCCCTTCAGTTTCTTTATGTTTTAAGGGAAAAACACAGCTGTTTGTGTCTATTTTTAAATCATGTCCAGTCAACTGAACTTGCTACAGATGGACTCAAAAATGATAGAACACAGGATGCATCTTAACTCAGTGTGGCGTGATTAATGGTATGAATCCTTATGTACATGAGATATCAGTTTTGCAATAAATTGGCACAGATTCCTAAAAACACATTTCCCCTTTGTCATTATGAGGTTTTGTGTGAAGATTGGAGATATATTTTTTTCTTTTTAATCATAATTTAAATCCAGGAGTCTGAATACTTCCTGAAGGCACATTATGCGTTTTTTTAGCTAGACAAGACATTATGGCTTGTCTAGCTAATGTGACAAAGACTAAAAGAAAGATTTCTTGGTGACCGAGTCTTAGACATTTCCTCAGACATCCATTTCTTATATGGGATTTATTTTATAATTAAAGAACAAGTTAATGGTCATTCCACTCGATGGTTTAATATTGTTTGTGTTTTTAACACATCCCCTTGCTGTACGTGAGAAAAAGAGTGAGAAAAACAGAGGGCGTTAGGGAGGTGGAAGAACCGGTTGGAGTCAATTCCGGGTGTCATTACAACAATTCAAAATCCAGTATGACAACTCTAGTATCCCATAGAATGATTCCAAATCAATACGAAATATGAAAATCTTTGTTTTTAGACACTGCAATGCCCACACACACACAGATAGAGAGACATGTGGTTGGCTTACTATAACGTAGCTACTGAAGTTTGTACCCATCTAGGTTGTTGTATATCCTGACCCAAAAAGCATGCATGGATGCGTACTTTGAAAATCCACCAGAAACAGTTGTAATATTACCGTAAAGAGTTTTATTTTAGGCTTACTATAATGTAGATACTGAAGGTTATAGCCAGCAAGGTTTTTGTTTATCTGGAACAAACCCTAATGCATACTTTGTCTTGACTCTGAGAAGATACGAATTTGGGACCTGTAGTTGGCAGGTCAGTCAGTCACTCACTCACCCACTCAGTCAGTCAGTCAGTCAGTGAGAGACATTCACTCTTCTAGGCCGGCTCTGCTTACGTGGTCCGGCAAAAACAGCTGGACTCCATGGTTAAGGTACTACGGTTGTGGATTAGACATATGTCGCCATCTAGTGGTCTAGATGGCGACATACACAACACACAACTTGATCCAATAAATTATGAGAAATTATAACGCAGATAAAACCTGTAAAGTAACACTGCCTGACCTGAAAAATGTGGGTAGTTAAATAATATACAGCGGCACCCAGAATTCTGTTTTTCTAAACTGTAGATACACCTCTGAACACACATGGCTTTTGCTACTGTTAAACAATGTTTGATTATAACACATCAAGGGGCTTGATTCTTGGTTTTGGACAGTTCTTTAATTCTGTAGGTGTCCTACCTGTTCTTTGTTTTTGGTGTCAAGCATCAACTTCTGTAATTGTCTCTAAAACCTGTCAACAGCATAGTTAGGTGTGGAATTTAGACGCCAAAAAAAGTTGTGTCAATCTAAGCATCGTTCTTCCAGGGTTTGTGTCAGTGTTATTTCAGGGAAAATCACAATCTGTAGAGTTAGTGAAACACCATAATTGGACTATTACTGGAGATTATGGACCCCAACCCTACATTCATCCTCTCCTGGACATCATGGTTCTGTGATCTTGGATAATGTGTTACACATTACCACCAAACAGTTTAATGTGTTGCTATAAACTGGCTCATTATTAAAATTTAGATTTTGGTCATCTAGCAGAACTACTTAGAGGAGTAAGTATATTCTGTACACATTTGGTTACTGGTCCCCAGTAGGATTCAAACCCACAACCCTGACATAACAAGCACAAGGCTGCACCAGCTGAGCCAGAGGACACAACAACACACAGGACTGGAAGTTTGAAAGTACAGTGTTTATTGATGATTAGAAGTGCATGTGTTGTATCTCCACAGGATCTTACGAAGTTATGGAGGAAAGAAAACATCTAATGATTCTTGTCCTGATAGCAGGTAATTAACATTATGTGTGTATGTCTGTGTGTGTGTGTGTGTGTGTGTGTGTGTGTGTGTGTGTGTGTGTGTCTGTGTGTCTGTGTGTGCGCCTCTGGTGTCAACCTGAACTAGCTTAACAATTTGCACATGAATGTTTTTATAACCACCTTGTACTACAATATGTAGTTGGGAAAGTCTTGGTTCTGTATCAGGATGGAGAAATAAAACTGATGACTGACAGGTGGATCTTGGTTCTTTATCAGGATGGTGAAATAAGACTGATGACTGACAGTTGGATCTTGGTTTTGTATCAGGATGGTGAAATTAGACTGATGACTGACAGGTGGATCTTGGTTCTGTATCAGGATGGTGAAATTCGACTGATGACTGACAGGTGGATCTTGGTTCTGTACCAGGATGGTGAAATAAAACTGATGACTGACAGGTGGATCTTGGTTCTGTATCAGGATGGTGAAATAAGACTGATGACTGAAACGTGGATCTTGGTTCTGTATCAGGATGGTGAAATAAAACTGATGACTGACAGGTGGATCTTTGTTCTGTATCAGGATTGTGAAATTAGACTGATGACTGACAGGTGGATCTTGGTTCTGCATCAGGATGTTGAAATTCGACTGATGACTGACAGGTGGATCTTGGTTCTGTACCAGGATGGTGAAATAAAACTGATGACTGACAGGTGGATCTTGGTTCTGTATCAGGATGGTGAAATAAGACTGATGACTGACAGGTGGATCTTTGTTCTGTATCAGGATGGTGAAATTAGACTGATGACTGACAGGTGGATCTTGGTTCTGCATCAGGATGTTGAAATTCGACTGATGACTGACAGGTGGATCTTGATTCTGTACCAGGATGGTGAAATAAAACTGATGACTGACAGGTGGATCTTGATTCTGTACCAGGATGGTGAAATAAAACTGATGACTGACATGTGGATCTTGATTCTGTACCAGGATGGTGAAATAAAACTGTTGACTGACAGGTGGATCTTGGTTCTGTATCTATGTATGGTGGATATACATTATAATGGACTGGATTGTATTCTGGACTGAAATCTTCCAAAATCTTCTAACAGGAATATTGAGGACAACATCAGCCCAGAGCACAGCAGCTGTCAATACAATAACAGGTACTGTTTCTTCATAGAAATGAACAGATCAACCACTACAACACAATCCATGACAAACCTGCAACCTTCTGTCTTTTCTTTTCTTCCCCCCGAAAAATGTTTCCTCTCCATCCCTTCCCCAAAATCATAATCATCTCCGAACAAACATTCCTCCCTTGTACCCTTGGCATTTTATGTCAGTCGTTCCAAATTTCAAAAACACACACCCTTATACACACACACACACCCTTATACACACACACACACCCTTATACAGACACACACACACACCCTTATACACACACACACACCCTTATACAGACACACACACACACCCTTATACACACACACACACACGTTTGTACAGCTACCCTCATGGGGACCAGAAAATAGAAATTGCATGCTCCCTTGCCCTAAACTTAACCCTAAACCTAACCCTTACCCTAACCCTAACCTTAACCTAACCCTAATCTAACCCTAAACCTAACCTTATGCCTAAACTTTACCTAGATGTAATGCCTGACCTTAACCCTAAACTTAACCAACAACACCTGGACCTTAAAGAAACCCCAACTCTAACTATAAAATCAATTGTAAGTTTGACCCTAAACCTAAACCCTGAGCTGGAAATTGACTTTTGCCTCACAGGGACCGGCAAAAGGTCCTAATGAGGTCAATTTTTTCTGGTTTTACTGTACTCATTGGGACATTTGGTCCCCATTCGTTCAGTAAGACCTAACCCACCCTTATATACACACACACACACACACACACACCCTTATACACACACACACACACACACACACCCTTATACACACACACACACACACATTTCTCTACATATACCAAGAACACGTTTTCCAAAAAAAGTTGGGACGCTGCATATTTTGGGCCCTCCTCTGTGTTTCATCATGAAAACAACCAATCAACATACAACATACATTTTGTGTGCCGTCTTCTGTAACTGAAGTACCACAACATAAAGGGGAGGACTGGTCATCTGGCAATGGGCCAGTATGTTAAATAGGCCAGAGACAACTTCTATTCCCAATCCACTCCTGCTAATACTCACAAATAAAATACAGCACTTACATGAACAATATTATTCTACACCATCACAACCAGTAAAACTAAACTTCTGCACATTGAAATGGGACAATCCTATCAAATTGTTGCAACATAATCTAAAAAACTATAGATTACTTAATTTCCTAATCTTTCCATCCACAGCAACTTTAACAGCAACCGCCGCACCGGGCCAAAGCACAGCACCAACCGCTATGCCAGGACAAAATGCAGCACCGACCGCAGCGCCGGGACAAAGCGCAGCACCGACCGCAGCGCCGGGACAAAGCGCAGCACCGACCGCAGCGCCGGGACAAAGCGCAGCACCGACCGCAGCGGCGGGACAAAGCGCAGCACCGACCGCAGCGGCGGGACAAAGCGCAGCACCGACCGCAGCGGCGGGACAAAGCGCAGCACCGACCGCAGCGGCGGGACAAAGCGCAGCACCGACCGCAGCGGCGGGACAAAGCGCAGCACCGACCGCAGCGGCGGGACAAAGCGCAGCACCGACCGCAGCGGCGGGACAGAGTGCAGCACCGACACATAATGCAGCACCGACCGCAGTGCCGGGACAAAGCGCAGTGCCGGGTCAAAGCGCAGCACCGACCGCAGCGCCGGGACAAAGTGCAGCACCGACCGCAGCGCCGGGACAAAGTGCAGCACCGACCGCAGCGCCGGGACAAAGCGCAGCACCGACCGCAGTGCCGGGACAAAGTGTAGCACCAACACATAATGCAGCACCGACCGCAGTGCCGGGACAAAGCGCAGTGCCGGGTCAAAGCGCAGCACCGACCGCAGCGCCGGGACAAAGTGCAGCACCGACCGCAGCGGCGGGACAAAGCGCAGCACCGACCGCAGCGGCGGGACAAAGCGCAGCACCGACACATAATGCAGCACCGACCGCAGTGCCGGGACAAAGTGTAGCACCAACACATAATGCAGCACCGACCGCAGCGCCGGGACAAAGTGCAGCACCGACCGCAGTGCCGGGACAAAGTGTAGCACCAACACATAATGCAGCACCGACCGCAGTGCCGGGACAAAGCGCAGTGCCGGGTCAAAGCGCAGCACCGACCGCAGCGCCGGGACAAAGTGCAGCACCGACCGCAGCGCCGGGACAAAGTGCAGCACCGACCGCAGCGCCGGGACAAAGCGCAGCACCGACCGCAGTGCCGGGACAAAGTGTAGCACCAACACATAATGCAGCACCGACCGCAGTGCCGGGACAAAGCGCAGTGCCGGGTCAAAGCGCAGCACCGACCGCAGCGCCGGGACAAAGTGCAGCACCGACCGCAGCGGCGGGACAAAGCGCAGCACCGACCGCAGCGGCGGGACAAAGCGCAGCACCGACACATAATGCAGCACCGACCGCAGTGCCGGGACAAAGTGTAGCACCAACACATAATGCAGCACCGACCGCAGCGCCGGGACAAAGTGCAGCACCGACCGCAGTGCCGGGACAAAGTGTAGCACCAACACATAATGCAGCACCGACCGCAGTGCCGGGACAAAGCGCAGCACCGACCGCAGCGCCGGGACAAAGCGCAGTGCCGGGTCAAAGCGCAGCACCGACCGCAGCGCTGGGACAAAGCGCAGCACCGACCGCAGCGCCAGGACAAAGCGCAGCACCGACCAGCAGCCCCATCCTTCTGGCTCCAACAGTCAAACCTCCATCTCCTGGGGAAGGAGCCCTGAGTCTTCAGTTCAGTCTCAATCAGATATTCACTCCAGATCTCTCTGACCAGACATCATTAGGGTTCAAGAATCTGGCTGCCTCAGTAACATCAGAGGTTAGTTTTCATAAACCCTAAAACCCTAAAGCCTAGGACACAAGGGGACCGATTTTTCAATAATCTCAGAGGTTGGTAAACACAACGTATAACTGAGTTGGGATCAATACTTTTTATTCCAGTCAATTCAGGAAGACCCTTGACATTTCAATTATTTGTATTGTCAATCAATGAGGAAACTGTAAACCAATTAGAAACATCTTGCAATAACTTTGCTGCTTGAATTGACATGGAATAGTCCCAAATCCTGATATAATCCACCCCAGAGAGGCTGATATGAGTGGCATCTTGATGTCAGAATCAGGAACTCCAAACTTTTATTCAGTCAGGCGACTGCACTTTGACAAATACCTAGTACTGTTGACATTGTGTAAGCCTGATATTTGCATGAATAGATTGGAATCACCTCCCCAAGAAGTCCCGCTAGAATGTATGCCATTGTATCTGTTTGCTGAGAATGACAAGTGAAACTCTTCATTATGTTTTATGTGACATATGGTCAACTTTGCTCATTGTATTGTAATCTTTCAATCCAATTCAGGTGAACAACGTTTACAGAAGGAAATTTGCATCATTCCTTCGTTCTCTTGTCAAGTCATTCAGGTAATGTATTAATTATTTAAATGTCATATTCCCCCTCCCTTTTCCTCCCCTCGGCAATATTTTGATATCCAGTTGTACCTAACACTCAGTATCATCAAAGCAAATCCCAAAGGTTCAGGAGAGCAAAGGATTCTGGGATGCCTCCCTCTTAGGCATCTGTCAAACCATTCTGCCTTACCCTATTACACATCAGTCAGGCAGATCAGTGTTTGACGTCACACTCATTTGACAGACAATCCAAGTTAGCTTGTAGGCAGCTGACCCGTCTGAGGGAGTCGCTAGAGCACAATGAGTCAAGACAATATCTGCTGACGCTGCCCTGACCCTGGGTAATGCTTTTTCATTATGGATGGCCTCATCCCAGACACATGTAACCTTTGACTGTGGAGGACGGCTTCAGCATTAGACTTCTGCGTCACCTGGGAGACAACATTTTTTATATTCTGTACATACACTCTATGGTCAAAAGAATGTGGACACACCTACTTATTATTGAGTTCAGGTGTTTCATCCACGAGTTCAGGTGTTTCAGCAACATCAGCACAAGAACTGTGCGTCGGGGAGCATCGCACAATGGGTTTCCATGGCCGAGCAGCTTTATGAAAGCCTCCCATCAACAAGTGCAATACCATGCGTTGGCTGGAGTGGTTCAAAGCAAGCCAATGGAAACGTGTTCTCTGGAGTAATGAATCATGCTTTTCATTAACTGGCAGTCGGATGGACAAATCTGGGTGTGGCGGATGCCAGCAAAACGCTACCTACCGGAATGCACAGAGCCTCCTGTAAAGTGTTGTGGAGGAGGGATAATGATCCGGGTCTGTGTTTCAGGGTTTGGGCTAAGCCCTTTAGTTCCAGTGAAGGGTCATCTTTATGCGATAGGATACAACGTTAACAGATAACAGTTTGGGGAAGGCCCTTTCCAGTTGCAGCATGATGTAGACACATGGTTCAACAAGGTTTGTGTGGAGAAACCTGAGTGGCCTGCACAGAGCCCTGACCTCAACCCCACTGAACACCTTTGGGATAAATTGGAACAGCAATTGCAAGCCAAGCCTTCTCATCCAACATCAGTGCCTGACCTCACAAATGCTCTTTTGGCTGAATGGGCACAAATTCCCACAGAGATACTCCAAAATCTTACGGAAAGTGCCCATGGTTTTTGGAATTGGATGTCCAACAAACTCATATTGGTGTGATGGTCGGGGGTCCACATATTTTGGCCATTTAGTATATTTAATGATCATTCAAAAGTGACTAAATTATAGCAATATTACATTTCTGTTTATATTGTCTATTTCACATTGTAAAGTAAAATGTATTGATAATGATCTCTGAAGGATTTCCATTTTCTTTTCCCCTGTCTAGGAGTGGATCTGTAGTGACTGACATGACTCTGGTTTTTGCCAACCAAACATTGGTTCCCAGCACAGATGTGGCACTGGCAGCTTTTAGCAACAGTACCACCAATCTGACTATTGTACCAGGCAGCATCAATGTTGGTATGTATTGACAATCTAGGGTGGACTGGCGATATGGCACTTCAGGCTGGTCATTTTAGTTTTGGCCTGTCAGAATGTCTAAACTGTTGTTTTTTCAATGCAAAATGGGAACTCAAGAGGAAAATAAATGGGCCGGTGTGTTAGAAAAACCAGAAACGATTGTTGGTCCCTGTCTGCCCTTGTTTACAGTCTTTATATGATCACAATTCTTTACAGGCTAAGTCAACATTTGAATAAATATATTTTTAAAGCAATTTGACTTTCGTCAATTACTGAACCACATCGCTGTTTTCTCACATTTTCACAAGAAAAAGCTAAATTGTTTAATGTGCCTGTCTCAAATTTCAAAGAATACACTATGTATTTCTGTCTGATTCAGAATAAGCTGTTATAACTAAGCTATGATAACTAGGTCTAATACAAAATTTTCTCCAAAACCAGACAATAATACTATGTTAGATAATATTTGGACATCTGGCAATTGACTGGTGTGTTAGAAAAATGCCAGAGATGATGTCTAGTCCTGGTCCGTCCCTGCCACTGTCTAGAAATGGAATAACACACCAACATATCAGCCCCTTCACATGTTACAACGCTACAAACAGAAAATTACAAAATGTAACAATCTTGTCATATAATTTATTAACCTTTCCATCAACAGCACCTGACAACACAACTGCTGCTCCAAATGCCAGTTCAACTGCTGCTCCAAATGTCAATTCAACTGCTGCTCCAAATGTCAATTCAACTGCTGCTCCAAATGCCAATTCAACTGCTGCTCCAAATGCCACTTCAACTGCTGCTCCAAAAACCACTTTAACAGCAGCGGTCACCACCACCACCACCGCTCCTGCACCAAGTGACCCTCCATCTCCCAGTGAAGGATCTCTGAGTCTTCAGTTCAGTCTAAACCAGAACTTCACATCAGATCTCACTGACCAGAATTCTCAAGGGTTCAAAACTCTGGCTACAAAAGTGGTTTCAGAGGTTAGTAATGAGATCAGCATTCCAGTCAATTCGGAAATAAATGGAATTTGGTTTTAACATCCTTGTGAACAGACTGTCTGAATTAAATTATAAATGTCCCCAACCCTGATATACCCCCCCCCCCCCCCCAAATCGTCCTTAACATTTTTGCATGAATAGATTGGAATCACCTCCCCAAGAAGTCCTGCAAGAATGTATGCCAGTGTATCTGTTTGCTGAGAATGACAAGTGAAACTCTTTCTTCATTATGTTTCATGTGACATATGGTCAACTTTGCTCATTGTATTGTAATCTTTCAATCCAATTCAGGTGAACAACGTTTACAGAAGGAAATTTGCATCATTCCTTCGTTCTCTTGTCAAGTCATTCAGGTAATGTATTAATTATTTAAATGTTATATTCCCCCTCTCTTTTCCACCCCTCGGCAATATTTTGATATCCAGTTGTACCTAACACTCAGTATCATCAAAGCAACTCCCAAAAGTTCAGAAGAGCAAAGGATTCTGGGATAACTCCCTCTTAGGCATCTGTCAAACCATTCTGCCTTACCCTATTACACATCAGTCAGGCAGATCAGTGTTTGACGTCACACTCATTTGACAGACAATCCAAGTTAGCTTGTAGGCAGCTGACCCGTCTGAGGGAGTCGCTAGAGCACAATGAGTCAAGACAATATCTGCTGACGCTGCCCTGACCCTGGGTAATGCTTTTTCATTATGGATGGCCTCATCCCAGACACATGTAACCTTTGACTGTGGAGGACGGCTTCAGCATTAGACTTCTGCGTCACCTGGGAGACAACATTTTTTTTATTCTGTACATACACTCTATGGTCAAAAGAATGTGGACACACCTACTTATTATTGAGTTCAGGTGTTTCATCCACGAGTTCAGGTGTTTCAGCAACATCAGCACAAGAACTGTGCGTCGGGGAGCATCGCACAATGGGTTTCCATGGCCGAGCAGCTTTATGAAAGCCTCCCATCAACAAGTGCAATACCATGCGTTGGCTGGAGTGGTTCAAAGCAAGCCAATGGAAACGTGTTCTCTGGAGTAATGAATCATGCTTTTCATTAACTGGCAGTCGGATGGACAAATCTGGGTGTGGCGGATGCCAGCAAAACGCTACCTACCGGAATGCACAGAGCCTCCTGTAAAGTGTTGTGGAGGAGGGATAATGATCCGGGTCTGTGTTTCAGGGTTTGGGCTAAGCCCTTTAGTTCCAGTGAAGGGTCATCTTTATGCGATAGGATACAACGTTAACAGATAACAGTTTGGGGAAGGCCCTTTCCAGTTGCAGCATGATGTAGACACATGGTTCAACAAGGTTTGTGTGGAGAAACCTGAGTGGCCTGCACAGAGCCCTGACCTCAACCCCACTGAACACCTTTGGGATAAATTGGAACAGCAATTGCAAGCCAAGCCTTCTCATCCAACATCAGTGCCTGACCTCACAAATGCTCTTTTGGCTGAATGGGCACAAATTCCCACAGAGATACTCCAAAATCTTATGGAAAGTGCCCATGGTTTTTGGAATTGGATGTCCAACAAACTCATATTGGTGTGATGGTCGGGGGTCCACATATTTTGGCCATATAGTATATTTAATGATCATTCAAAAGTGACTAAATTATAGCAATATTACATTTCTGTTTATATTGTTGTGTATTGTCTATTTCACATTGTAAAGTAAAATGTATTGATAATGATCTCTGAAGGATTTCCATTTTCTTTTCCCCTGTCTAGGAGTGGATCTGTAGTGACTGACATGACTCTGGTTTTTGCCAACCAAACATTGGTTCCCAGCACAGATGTGGCACTGGCAGCTTTTAGCAACAGTACCACCAATCTGACTATTGTACCAGGCAGCATCAATGTTGGTATGTATTGACAATCTAGGGTGGACTGGCGATATGGCACTTCAGGCTGGTCATTTTAGTTTTGGCCTGTCAGAATGTCTAAACTGTTGTTTTTTCAATGCAAAATGGGAACTCAAGAGGAAAATAAATGGGCCGGTGTGTTAGAAAAACCAGAAACGATTGTTGGTCCCTGTCTGCCCTTGTTTACAGTCTTTATATGATCACAATTCTTTACAGGCTAAGTCAACATTTGAATAAATATATTTTTAAAGCAATTTGACTTTCGTCAATAACTGAACCACATCGCTGTTTTCTCACATTTTCACAAGAAAAAGCTAAATTGTTTAATGTGCCTGTCTCAAATTTCAAAGAATACACTATGTATTTCTGACTGATTCAGAATAAGCTGTTATAACTAAGCTATGATAACTAGGTCTAATACAACATTTTCTCCAAAACCAGACAATAATACTATGTTAGATAATATTTGGCCATCTGGCAATTGACTGGTGTGTTAGAAAAATGCCAGAGATGATGTCTAGTCCTGGTCCGTCCCTGCCACTGTCTAGAAATGGAATAACACACCAACATATCAGCCCCTTCACATGTTTCAATGCTACAAACAGAAAATTACAAAATGTAACAATCTTGTCATATAAATTATTAACCTTTCCATCAACAGCACCTGACAACACAACTGCTGCTCCAAATGTCAATTCAACTGCTGCTCCAAATGCCACTTCAACTGCTGCTCCAAATGCCACTTTAACAGCAGCGGTCACCACCACCACCACCGCTCCTGCACCAAGTGACCCTCCATCTCCCAGTGAAGGATCTCTGAGTCTTCAGTTCAGTCTAAACCAGAATTTCACATCAGATCTCGCTGACCAGAATTCTCAAGGGTTCAAAACTCTGGCTACAAAAGTGGTTTCAGAGGTTAGTAATGAGATCAGCATTCCAGTCAATTCGGAAATAAATGGAATTTGGTTTTAACATCCTTGTGAACAGACTGTCTGAATTAAATTATAAATGTCCCCACCCTGATATACCAACCCCCCCCCCCCCCCCCCCCCCCAATCGTCCTTAACATTTTGTGAGACTGGAATTGTAATATAATGGTAAAGTTTTGTAATTGTTTGGTATCTTTCAATGCAGGTGAACAAGGTTTATTCAAAAAAATTTGCATCGTTCCTTCGTTCCCTTGTAAAGTCATTCAGGTAAGTGCAGGAATTACTTTTTATTTATTTGCTATTTAATATTTTTTATGGACAATTCCCCTTTTTATTCCCTCACCAAATTTACAATATTCAATTGTACCTAAAACCCTGTCTGGTGGAAGGAACTACAGTACCTATGATCTAAGGAGACTAGAAGATGTAGATATGTCTTCCACATAGGCATCCCCATGTCACTGCTTTGGTACATTAGGTACAGAGGAAGTCAATCACTTCTGAATATGTAAAGTCACGCCGACTTGACAGAGTTTAGTACTGTCTTGAGGGTGCAATGAAGAAAGAAAATCCCTCCTGTCGATGCCACCCTCCACACCGGGCGGAGCTTGGCCAATATGCATTGCCTTATTGTAGTTCCCAGCCACACGTAAGCCACATACAGAGTCATGGCATGCACCTTGAGGGTGGTGGAGTGCTTTAGCAATACAGAGAAGCACGTTATACTGCTGCACCATCTAAGAACCTGCATTCATGAACTCTGGCTGGCATTAAAATTTTTATTTTACTTAATGAAGGTAATTATTATAAATGTCTGTCATATTATAAATGTCTGTCTTTCTCCTGGTTTGAGCCTTATTGCTAAACGTTATACGTTATATATACACTATCTTCTTGCAATTAAAACCAAAATCATAGAAAATTTGGAACTGGTTCTCAATTGACTTGCCTGGTTAAACAACAGGTAATTATGTAGTATTGCATTCATTTGCATGGTAACATAAGAAAGTGTCTCTAATATCTACAGGAATAGTGGAATGGTGCTGTTTCACTTTCACTCACTAATTATTTTGGGTATAAAAAAACACTTCTTGCAAGCTGCCAAAATATAAAAGTATCTTTGTTTGGATTTGTTTGCACGAGGTGGGAGCAAATGAGGAGCATCCCTTTTAAAAAAACATTTCTAAAAGTTGCCATTTGTGTGTTTTTAGGAGCGGATCTGTAGTGACCAACTTGGTTCTGGTCTTCACCAACAAGTCTTCGGTTCCCAGCATAGCCGATGTCCAGGCAGCTTCCAGTTCCATCGCGCTGGACATTTTACCAAACAGCACCATTGTCTGTAAGTATTCACTATACCCAGATATTATATGATACTATGTATCGGTACTAGCTAGCTAGCTACAGGAAGTAGTAAATGTGAACTCCGGTGAACTCCCGGCATGGCTAAACCCTACAAATAGTCTAAATACCCACAAGCGTCTAGCGATGAGCAAGACGGACAGATGGACACCCAGCAATACTTACTACCATAGAGTGTATATATAATGGACGACGCCCTTTCGCTCTTTTCCATTGGTGAAAAATGAAGCCACCAGTGTCCTGATACGGCGCTGACATCTAGTTATGCGCAGTAGCGAGAAGGAAGTAAAGCCCTAAAGCCGCGAAATCAACGGCCCCACCCCTGTGCCCCGCCCTCACTCTCCCTCGCAGAATGCGCATACCGTAAACAAGTCCAAGTACAGTACAACCTTTGCTTGTTAAACCTAGACGATGTTATAGCCTAACTTACATCATGTTTAACCTTAATTTAGAATAGGCCTAATACAAAAATAATTGGTAACTTCTAGCTAACGATCACCTGCTAGCTATTAACATGGCTATTAACGAGGCTTGTTGTCTTTTAGCTAACGTTAGCTAGCCCATTACATTTATTTACTACTTAAATAGCTTATACATTTAACTTACCGAAAAAAATTCAAAGATCGATTGGAAATGCCAGATCGGTTAGCACAATGTACTGCAGAACAACCCATTATGTCCGTGTGAAATTATATCAATTATAGAAATTTTGAGATTAAATGTAAAGTTCCAATCTCCTCAGTCCTCCGAAGATTCAGTGGCTCCTCGGCTCAGATAGCTGTCAATCGCAGCTGTGAATCACGACGTCACACCACTGTTTTTAGAGCATTAAATAACTAACTAAAAACAAACTTATTTTAAAAACAAACTCTTGAATTTACATTAGCGTGATACAAACTACAGTAAATGACAGAAACCAGCTTCAGAAAAAATATATTTGAAGGGTAATTTAATTGTTTAGTTGGTCTCGCGTCCCATTGAAAAACATGGGGAGGGCGGGGTTTATGACCTATACTGGGACCACTCACCAGGGGGCGATCGAGACGTTTTGGCTTCACTTTTCAGGGCTTGTGCGGCACGCTTGCTTACTACGCGTTTTATAGATTAAATTCGGCTACCAAATTGTTGCCTCCAATGAATTGTCAATGGAGTCATGTGACTATGTGGAGCTGGCGTGAGAGGCACAGGAAAATAGAGCTCCCCTCTATAATATGCTAATTCACTTTTCCCCCTCTATAACGTCACTTTTCCCCCACTACGGTTCACATGGACCAAATATTTCACATACTAGTGTTGTACAACAATGAACCAACAAGAAGGACAGTCTCTTGTTTATGAAAGATTCGACATCGATTGGATAAACTTGCGTTACCCAGATTAATTTGCATAATATTGACCGTGGCCCAACTTCTGAACTAGCCTGAACAGCTCAAACGGGTTCCAGAGATGCTTTGCGCAAACGTCAACGACGCCTTGACGCTATTCATTGAAAATATGTTGTATCCGTCCGATGCGGCGAGCGCGCTGCAACAGTGTACGTGCACCGTTACGGAGGCGCTGTACATCGTCCAAACATCAACATGGCAATGGGTAAATGCTCTTTGCAATGCATATTCCTTTTACAGTCTGATACTTCGGCGAGCAATGTGTAGTTTTATAGTCAAATTATGAGTTTGACTTGATTGAGTAAAATTGCAGTTGGAAATAACTGTTCCAGACGGCCATTGCTTTGGGCAAAGCTCGCCATTTACTAAAGCCTGTCTGTTTCTTTGACTTTTTCAGCACCAACAAGCAGTGCTCACCGACCCACTGTCTTCTGTCTGGCCGTCTTACCTGTCACTTTGGCACTGCTTTTGGGACAGCTGGTGGCTAGCTAACAGCCTGGAAAGCTAGTGGTACCTCTGCTGGCTAGCAAATAACCTGGCTGAGGTGGCACGTGTCTGACCAATGGACTCATCCCAGAGAGACAGCCTAAATATGTATGACTTTAATATCAATGTCCTTAAGATGTATCTTTTGTAATGTCTTTTAGGAATGTTTTTGAATAGGAATAGTCTTAGAATTCTATATAATTGGATTAAGATAAGTTCTATGTATAGTTTATGTAACTGTATTCCCACTTAACCAAATAGGCCAAATAATAGTTAAATTACTTTATTCATGTGCATCATGTACTTTGTACAAAGCAACCAACATGTTTCTATCTATTCTATCTATAGAAACAAAAAAGATTATGCTTTTTTTTTTTGTTTTTTATAAGCTTTTAAAACACATTTTCTGTCCTGTAATTGTCTGCTTGTTACTATTGGCATTCCACTAAATATAATATCAAAATAATGTAATTGTTTAAAAGGTTTTTCAAGCCTCTTTATTATTTAATCTAATATATTAAATGCAACACTTGTAAAATATAGACTGAGGTCATTTTGTTCATTTGTTAAGATATCCTGTCCTCAGGTGGGTCTTTATGATCATTTGTTTGGAGTTGCCTGTTTGTAGTTGCAGTTCTTTCCTTGTCTGTACATTGTCAGGTTTGAGTTGTCCCTTGTTCCCTTCATCTTTAGGTGTTTCTATGGTAGACAGTTATGTACTTAATAATTGAGATTCAACAATTGGATGCATGGACTGACCATGCACCAGAAAAAATCTATTATCAATCTCAGGATCTTATTTTAGATGTATTGTACATTTTTAGAGACACAGACTTGCAAACAATAGACCTTTGCGTTTGAATCTCTACAGTCAGAAAACATGTTGCATTAGAATCTCTTCCGGGTTGACAAAAACTTTGCTGGCTACAACCTTCAGTAACTACATTATAGTAAGCCTAAAATAAAACTGTTCACGGTTATATTGGGACTATTTCTGGTTGATTTTCGAAGTACGGATCCTTGTATGCTTTTTGGGGTAATGTACGCTAGATCAAACGCTAGATTGTTAATGTGTGACAAAATCTAACGCGGGGACACTATTTTATGATGAGGTAGTATGTCCAAATTGGCCCCAATACTGGCATGCTAGCTTACTTGATACTCTACTACAAGTATCACTTGTTTATCAACTTGAGCTTAACATTAAAGTAAGTAATGACTAAATAAAATTGACTCATTAATTATTTTATTCAAAGACATACCTTTGAAGCAAGCAAGTTTATTTATATAGCACAATTCATACATAGAAGACATTCATTGTGCTTTACAAAGAAAAAGAAAAACATATAAAAATACAATAGCATAAAAAATACTCAAATGTAAACATCAAAACACCATAATAATATACATAGAATAAGAAAATAAAAATAGAAGAAAAACATAGGAAGCTATAAAAGCTGTAAAGCTGTTAAGTTTAAGTGCTCAGTTATGGGGGTGTGAAAATAGCTTTCAAGGCTCATCAGACCATAGAACCTGGTTCCAGGTTCATAGTTTAAATTACATTTAGCACACTCAATGCACTTACATTTGTGTTTTGGTCACAGCAAAGGCTTTCTGTTGGCAACTCTGACTAATATATTGTTGGCATGGAGGCGGCATCTAATTGTAGTTTATTAGTGATCACAAGGTGAAACCCTTTTCTTAAATCCTTGGAAATGTTTTTGCCTTTTGAATCATCCTTCACACTGTGTGATCACAGTAAAGCTAGAGGACACATCTCAACTCCAGGCCTGGAGGGTCAAAACACTACAGGTTGTCTTCTTTCAGGTTTAGACACATTTTCAACCGGGGAACCTAGGAAGTGCAATTTACTGGCAGGTAGAAATGAAAAACATAAGTGTTTCCACCCCCCAATGCTGAACTCGCCTAGCGAGTGAGTAGTCTTGTCAAGACTCCCTCTCCTGTGGCTCCCCCTGCTAGTGCACCTGGGCTCTCGCGGTCGGCATCACCAGCCTTCCAAAGCCACTGGCCCTCCTTTCCCCTGTATTTAACCTGGACCAGAGCTAGACTTTGGGTTAATTATTTTATTATACCAGTCTGTATTTCACCTGGACCAGAGCTAGACCTTGGGTTCAAAATATTGTACCAGTCTGTATTTAACCTGGACCAGAGCTAGACTTTGGGTTCATTATTTTATCATACCAGTCTGTATTTCACCTGGACCAGAGCTAGACCTTGAGTTCATGATATTATACCAGTTTGTATGTAACCTGGACCAGAGCTAGACTATGGGTTCATGATATTATACCAGTCTGTATTTAACCAGGACCAGAGCTAGACTTTGGGTTCATTATTTTATTATAACAGTCTGTATTTAACTTGGACCAGAGCTAAACTTTGGGTTTGTGATATCATAGATATTCAGTCTGTACTCGTGAAGTCCTTTTTATTTTTAATTGTATTATTATGGACTTTTGGTTCCAAAGACCTGACAACTCTGTGAATATATTTGACAGACATGGGCAGAGGAAGACAGACAGACACTGATCTACTGAGTCAATACAAACATACATGTTCAACACTGACAGACAGACACTGATCAATCAATCAATCAAATGTATTTATAAAGCCCTTTTTACAACAGCAGTTGTCACAAAGTGCCTTACAGAGACACCCGGCCTTAAACCCCAAGGAGCAAACAACAATAGTGTTGAATTTCAGTGGCTAGGAAAAACTCCCTAAGGTCGAATTTTAGGAAGAAACCTAGAGAGGACCCAGGCTCAGAGGTTCTCAGAGAACCAGTCCTCTTCTGGCTGTGCCGAGTGAGTTATTAAGAGTCCAATTGGAATAATAAATACATTTCTCTGGGCTAAATCCAGAGTCTATTTGATTTTAGACTAGGTCAGAAGTATGACCAGGTGGACAAGGACAGGGACAGCAACGGGACCCCCAAACCAGGTAATCCGCAGGTGTGGACCAGGACCTCATCTCCTCCTAAAATGTAAAACTGGAGGAGACTGAAAAAAAGTTAGAAGTGCATTCCTCATATCCCCCAGCACAATAATATAGTAGCGTAACACCTTGGAACTGAGACGGGGGGGTCCGGCGACACTGTGGCCCTACCCCGGGGGAGGCCCCGGACAGGGCCCAACAGGCAGGATATCAATCCACCCACATAGCCAGGCATCAACCTGGCTATGTGCATTTCTAACCTTAATTGGCAGATCATTCCACAGGAGTGGAGCTCTATGAGAAAAGGCTCTGCCGCCAGCTGTTTGTTTAGAAATTCTAGGTACAATTAAAAGGCCTGCATCTTGCAATCTAAGGTTACGTGTAGGTATGTATGGCTGGATCATTTCAGCAAGGTAAGTAGGAGCAAGTCCATGTATTGATTTATAGGTTAAGAGTAAAACCTTAAAATCAGCCCTAACCCTAACAGGCAGCCAATGTAAGGACGCCAGGACAGGAGTAATGTGTTCAAATTTTTTTGTTCTAGTTAGGATTCTAGCAGCTGTGTGCAGCACTAATTGAAGTTTATTTATTAATTTGTCTGGATAACCAGAGATAAGAGCATTGCAGTAATCTAATCTAGAAGTAACGAAAGCATGGATTAATTTTTCTGCATCAGTTTTTGATAGGAAGTTTCTAATTCTTGCGATGTTTCGAAGATGAAAATAAGCAACTCTTGAGACATATTTTATATGTTCTTCAAAGGAGAGGTCAGGGTCAAGGGTAACGCCAAGGTTTTTTACAGTTTTTTGGGATACGACCATGCAGCCGTCGAGGTTCACAGTGAGATCTGCTAACAACGCTCTTTGTTTTATGGGTCCTAAAAGGAGCATTTCTGTTTTATTTGAGTTTAAGAGCAAGAAATTCTCTGTCATCCACTTCCTAATATCTGAAACGCATGCTTCCAAAATAGCTAATTTAGGGGCTTCTCCATGCTTCATTGAAATATATAACTGTGTGTAATCAGCATAACAGTGAAAGTTAATATTGTGATTTTGGATTACATCGCCCAGAGGGAGCATATATAGTGAGAACAATAATGGGCCCAGAACCGAGCCTTGATGAACTCCAAAGCATACATTTGACTTGTCAGAGGATATGCCATCCACACTAACGAACTGATATCTTTCAGATAAATAAGATTTAAACCAGGCTAGAACATGTCCACGTAGCCCAATATGGGTTTCCAGTCTCTCTAAGAGAAGGGAGTGATCAATAGTGTCAAAAGCAGCACTAAGATCAAGAAGCAACAGGAAGGATGCG
Source organism: Esox lucius (assembly GCF_011004845.1). Lineage (NCBI taxonomy): Eukaryota > Metazoa > Chordata > Actinopteri > Esociformes > Esocidae > Esox > Esox lucius. The sequence goes on from NC_047593.1 coordinate 21,096,000, forward strand.
GAACCTTTGTCTGAGGCCATAGAAGGTCATTTGTTACCTTCACGGGTGCAGTCTCATTACTATGATGGGATCTGAAACCGGACTGGAGTATTTCATAAATGTTTTTTGTCTTTAGGAAGGCATTCAGTTGTCGGGAGGTTCGATATTGGCCTATAATTGTTTAATATGTCGGGATCCAGATTAGATTTTTTTAGAAGAGGCTTAATTTCCGCAATTTTTAGTGAGTTTGCTACACATCCGGAGGAAAGGGAGCAATTTATTATGTTCAGCATTGGCTGACCTAGCACAGGAAATAGCTCCTTAAGTAATTTTGTTGGAATCGGGTCTAGCTGAGAGTTTGTGGGTTTAGAACTCATTACAAATGTAGTAAATGTGTCGAGCGATACGGTATCAAAAAATTCAAGTGTCCCCATTGACACCTAGTCAGGGAGGTTCAGGACATTTTTTGGACAACTGAGATTTTGAGGACCATAACTATTTAAGGAGGAGTCAGTTATTTGTTTTCTAATGGTGACGATCTTGTCATCAAAGTAGTTCATGTATTCATTACAACTAAAGTGAAGACCCACTTCACTTGCTAAGCTTTGCTTTTTTGTTAACTTTGCAACTGTATCAAAGAGACATTTTGGATTGTTTTTGTTCGCCTCAATCAGGTTGGAGAAATAAGCTGATCGAGCAGACGTGAGTGATTTTCGGTATTGTAGTGTACTGTCTATCCAGGCTAGTCTAAATACTTCCAACTTGGTGGAGCGCCACTTTCGCTCCAATTTTCTGGAGGCTTGCTTAAGTGCTCTAGTATTGTCGGTGTACCAGGGAGCAAGTTTCTTGCTGCGTATTTCTTTTGTTTTTAGTGGTGCAACTGTGTCTAATGTATTTCGCAGTATTGAGTTTAGATCCTCGATTTGATCGTTTACAGATTTATTTACTCTGTCGTTAATGAGCGAACTTGTAAGAATATCAAGGAATTTATTTGTAGTCTGAGAATTTATAGTATGGCTTTTGAAACTCATTGTTTGGGGGGCAAGTGGATTCCAATAATCCAGGATTTTGGGGGTATCTATTTATCGTGACAATATCTATTTCTCGTGACAGGACTCAATCTAAGGTATGACTGTGGCAATGTGTTGGACCTGAGACATTTTGGATGAAACCCATTGAGTCAATTATGGCTTCAAAGGCTTTTTGAAGAGGATCATTGGACTTTTCCAAATGAATATTGAAATTGCCAAAAATTAGAATACTATCTGCCATGACTACAAGGTTAGACAAGAATTCTGGAAACTCATTGAGGAACACAATAGGCCCGGGGGGCCTATTTTACATGAGTAAAACTTCGAAAGAATGAAACTCTGTGATATGTTTGAGAGTAAATTTATATTTACTGTCATAAATGTTAGCAACACCCCTTCCTTTTCGGGACGCACAAGGGATATGATCACTAGTATAACCAGGAGGAGAGGCCTCATTTAAGGCAGTGAATTCATTAGGCTTTAGCCGCGTTTCACATAAACCAATAGCATCTAGTTTATGATCAGAGATTAATTTGTTTACTGCAACTGCCTTTGGAGCAAGAGATCTAATATTTAGGAGTCCCATTTTGAGATGCGAGGTGATACAGTCATTTTTATTTGTGACCGAGGTGGAGGAAGGCTTTATCTTAATAAGGTTGTTTTTGTTAGCACTACCTTGTTTAACTTTTCTCAGCCTGGAACGAGTCACAGTGGCAATAAGTAAAGCTGTACTAACTACTCTGGCTATGCTATTGACAGACCTGCACCCTATCTCATGTTAAGGCTATAGGAGTGAGACTCTTGTCAATGTTCCTAGACAAAAGAAGAGCACCACTCCAGCTAGGATGGAGTCCGTCGCTCCTCAGCAGATCAGGCCTGGCCCTATTTCTGGGAGAGTCCCAAAAAGAAGGCCAGTTATCTACAAACTCTACCTCCTGCGACGGGCAGAACTCCGTTTTCAGCCAGCGATTGAGTTGCGCAAGTCTGCTGTAGAGCTCGTCACCACCCCTAGCTGGGAGGGGGCCAGAGACAATTACTCGATGCCGACACATCTTTCTAGCTAGTTTACACGCTGATGCTATGTTCTGCTTCGTAACCTCTGACTGTTTCATCCTAACATCGTTGGTGCCAACGTGGATAACAATATCTCTGTACTCTCTATACTTGCCAGTTTTAGACTTCGTTGGCACCAACCCCAGATTAGCGGCTACGTCGGTGGCTCTGCCCCCCGGTAAACAATGTACGATCGCCGGCTGATTCTTTAGTCTAATACTGCGTGTAATGGAATCGCCAATGACTAAAGCTTTCAGTTTTTCAAGGCCACCAGTAGAACATGCCTGCCGATCATTCCCCTCCGAACACGGCTCGGGTCTTGACTCCAGTGGGGAAAACCTGTTGAAAGTCTCAGTTGGTTTTAGCAACGATTCAGGTTTAAATGGTCGACGGCATTTCTTCCCAGTGACCAAGAGAAAGTTATTGCCCGGCTGCAGGAGCTGTGCCGGGGGGCTAACAAAAATATAGTTTCTACCATTTTAGGTTTAAATGGTCGACGGCACTGACGCAGATTTTTCTATTTCTACACTAGCATAATCCTTGCCTGACATTTGCGTCAGAAGCCGAGCCTCTAACTCTGCTATCTTTAACAGAAGACGAGGGTTCTCCTCCGTGTTGTTGCTACAACAATTACAGTGATAAGGCATTGTAATGATACTTATCCTCAGGTGTTCAGGGTTGAGTAGTTCTGTTAATTATGTCCAAAAAGAGTCCTGGTGTAGAAAAGTTGAGTAAGAGGTCAACCAATAAATATTGCGTTGGTAAAACTCTTAAAATAGAATTTTGACCAATTAGTTTATATAGAGTAAATTCGGAAATGTTTGGCAGGTAGGTAACAGCAGGCAGAGTACAGCACGTCAACAATCCCACAATGCAGTTCGTCACAAATAGCACTCTGCAAAATGATCTACTGGGTCAATACTAACATACATGTTCAACACTGACAGACACTGATCTGCTGGGTCAATACAAACATTCATGTTCAACACTGACAGACAGACACTGATCTGCTGATGTTTATTGGTGGCTGGGAACTAGTGAAGGCCAAACAAGGCTTCATTAGGGATATTTTAGCAGCAGAATATTATGCTGGCAGCACTCAGATTTTCTTTATCACAATAAAAGCCATCATTGAAATGTATGAGGCAATATATTTAACAATCTAGTCTGTTGGTGGAGAGTGCCTGCCTCAAGTGGAGGAGTTTAAGTATCTAGGGGTCTTGTTCACGAGTGAGGGAAGGATGGAACGGGAGATTGACAGACGGATCAGTGCAGCTTCTGCAGTAATGCGGTCGATGTATCGGTCTGTCGTGCTGAAGAAAGAGCTGAGCCGCAAGGCGAAGCTCTCGAGGCAAAGCTCTCGATTTACCGGTCAATCTACGTTCCTACTCTCATCTATGGTCATGAGCTTTGGGTCATGACCGAAAGGACAAGATCCCGGAAATAGGCGGCCAAAATGAGCTTTCTCCGCAGGGTGGCTGGGCGATCCCTGAGAAGCTTGGTCACCCGGGAGGAGCTCAGAGTAGAGCCGCTGCTCCTCCACATCGAGAGGGGTCAGCAGAGGTGGCTTGGGCATCTGTTTCGGATGCCTCCGGAACGCCTTCCTGGGAGAGTGTTTTCCGGTCCCGTCCCACCGGGAAGAGACCCCCGGGGAAGACCTAGGACACGCTGGAGGGACTTTGTCTCCCGGCTGGCCTGGGAACACCTCGGTGTCCCCCCGGAAGAGCTGGAGGAAGTGTCTGGGGAGAGGGAAGTCTGGGCATCTCTGCTTAGACTGCTGCCCCCGCGACCCGGCCCCGGATAAGCTGAAGAAGATGGATGGATGGATGGAATCTAGTCTGTAAAAAAAAATACAGACAAGCACAACATTGGAACGGACATTAAACATAAAATGACAGACTAGATTTACAGCCTGTTGGTGGCCTGTCTGCCTGATGCTCTTTCTGCCCAGATGCCCAGTTTCTCACAGTTGTACCATTTTCTCTCCATGTCTTAATAATGGAATTAATTGAACTTCAATGCCTTGAACATGTAATTACATCCTAGCCCTGATGGTGCTTTCAGTAACCATGTTCTGGATTTGCGTTGAATGTTCTTTTGTGTTCATGCTGTTGTTTTTGTTTTTGTATTAAACCTGAAATCATGAGGTGTGAGGAATCTTGATTGCACATGTGGACTCTGTTCAACTAATTACGTGACTTCTAAAGACAGCTGTTTTGCAATATTTTCTGTTATATATTTGTAATTGAATTTGCCAATTTTATTTTTCACTTTTGACATTATGAACTTATTGTTGATAAGTGGCTAAATCTCCTGATTTAATACATTTTGATTTAATGTTTTAACACGATAAAATGTGAAAAAGTCCAGGGGAGGTGACTGCTGTTGAGAGCAACTGTATACTGTGTGTGTGTGTGTGTTGGTGGGTGGGGGGGTGGGTGTGTAGTTGGATGGGTGTTAGTTATGAGTCCTTTTATTTGTTATACTCCCCTAATGTGTGTGTCTGTGTGTGTATGTCTGTGTGTGTGTGTGTGTGTGTGAGGTTCCCGGAGGCGTGGGAGCTGTGTAAGGCGCTGGGCACGGTTGAGGGCTGGACTGAGATGGGTCGGTCCTGTCTGGTTCACATCGAGGTGGACCTGGCCATCAGAGTGTTCCGGATGAGTGGCAACGTTGGCATGGTGATGTCCCTGCAAGCCATCAAGGTCAGAGGGCACACACAGAATGAGATATCCACCCTCTCAAATAATTTTTATGTTGTGAATGTTGAATTGGAATACTTAGGGAGTTTTTCCTAGCCACTGAAATTCAACACTACTGTTGTTTGCTCCTTGGGGTTTAAGGCCAGGTGTCTCTGTAAAGCACTTTGTGACAACTGCTGTAGTAAAAAGGTCTTCATAAATACATTTGATTGAATACATTTGTGTCCTCATAACTGCAGTGTGTTTTCTAGGTAACTACCGTAATGCCCATGATGTGCTGTTCAGTATGTACACGGAGCTGCAGACCCAGAAGATCAGGATCCCTGCTGAGATGAACACCAACCTCATGATCCTACACTCCTATATCCTAGTCAAGGTAGGACTACGATGTTGAGCTTGGTAAAGGTATGGGTGAAATTCAACAATACTGTTGTTTGAGCCATGTTTGTGACAACTGCTGATGTAAAAAGGTCTTTATAAATACATTTGACACATCTGCAGTAATTGAGTGCCATCGTGCTGGTTTGAATGCTGGTCATTCAGCTTCGCCGCCATGCTTATGAGACCAGAGTACAGCAACAAGAATGATCCCAAATACCGGAAGAAGATTGAGGCTATGGCCCGGTAGGAAACATGTTCACCAGATACAGGGAACCGAAACCTAACCCCGCCCCCCAGACATAACCCCGCCCCCAGACGTAACCCCACCCCCCCAGACATAACCCCACCCCCAATACCTAACCCCGCCCCTGAGACCTAACCCTGCCGCCGAGGCCACACCCCAACCCAGAAATGTTTGTGTTTGTTCCATTTGTTCGATTACCTTTCAAATGATATTAATTACATTGTCAAAGTATGATTATATACTTTGGGTTTGGTCACTGAAATGGAATGTAGGGTTGGAGCATTGAGTGTGTGTTTATACATATACACCCATGTACACACATACATATGTGTGTGTACCCCAAGGTTGGGGTTAGGATTCGTTTTTGGGGTTGCAGTTAGATTACTGGGAAAATATCATTTTAAATGGGTCCCAAAAAGGTCCACACGATTATATTTGTGTGTGTGCCCGTGTGTGTGTGTGCACGTGCAGGCTCACTAGATCCCTGACGTTCAACCACTGGAATGTTCAGAATGCCCTTAATTCAGCCTTGAATCAATACAATAGTTTGTAAAGAAGTAGAACCTGTACTGATCTGATCACAGATGTAAATTCCATGTTGACTGATAATAGTGTGTTCTGAAAGTATTCAGACTCTTTCACTTTTCACTATAAAACTATTTGGAAAAGCTACATCTGACATCCAGAAGGGCCAGACTTTAGTTAATGTTTGTAAGGCTGAACTGCAGATACCTCCACACTATCTTACCTCAAACATTAAGTGGAAAAACGGCAGTTTAAACTGGGCTTATCTGACATACCTCAGGCTCACTCAGAGTTAGCAAGAACTGCTTTTGGCTACTACACCCCCCATGCATGTTCTGGTGCCTGAATGGAAATCTGAATGTTTCATACATTCATTATTTACAGTGATGATTTTTCATGATATAGGTGTACATTTTAAGGTTTTTATTTTTTTTATTTTTTATTATACATTTCATATTTGTATGTTTTTTGTTATACAGGGCAATAATGCAAAACAAACTTCAGATTGGGTCTTAGATTGACTTCCTTGAACAAAAAATATAAAATCACGGCCTGGTGCTTTTCTTAAGGGGTATTTTAGGTACACAAATGCCTGCCAGCAGCACAACAGACAACCTGGTTGACACTCAAAATCTAAAATATACAGCAAACACTGTATATTTATACAAATTGTATAATATCCACGGTATGCTTTTCTAGTAATTGTGCAGTTAATTCTCATATTGTATTTTCAGAAAATGCTGGAATATTTTCTTTCTCCCCAAATTTGTCACTACCGAAACACAATATTAAATAATTTATTAAGAAGGCTTATAATGACCTATTACGATTTTGTATACATCTACCTTATAAATACATATTTTAGAAAAATAATTTTAAATCAATAAAGATTATAATTTTTATAATATTTTAAGTGTAATTTTTGAGAATTGTTGTATTTTGAACCCAATCTTTCTTTGTAGAAGGCATCAAGTTTATCGTACTGATTTCAAAGTTAAGGATTCATTAGTTTGAATATGCATTGAACCAAACACTATCATAACATCTTAGCTGATAATTCAATATACTTTATTTTTTACAAAACATCCCATGTTACGGTAGTGACTGCACATTTTTGGTAGTGACAGTCATTTTTTGGTAGTGACCACAATACTTAGTTTGCCATGGCTGAATCAGACTGTCCACATTTTTGTTTAATATAAATAAATAACTATGATGCATACATGCAGTCAGAACATATAGCAGACACACATCTGACAGTAAATATCGTATAAGAACACCTAGAGCTATTCTATACTTTGGGTCTGGAGGTGCAAGTGAGAAGAGGTATGCTCATAGATTTATTTCCCTAAAAACAATTTTGTTTATGAGTCATTCAGATAAATCTCCAGAACCACTGAACTGTGTGTGTGTGTGTTTTTACATAAAACATTAATTTCAAAATAATTTTCCTCATTCAGATAAATCTCCAGAACCACTGAACTGTGTGTGTGTGATTTTGGTTGGGTGACAGTTGTAGGTTAGCCTACAGTTTGACAAGAGTTTATAGTTTGACAAAAGCACAATGTTGTGTTTTACACAAATATAAGTAGGCTAAACACTTTGCAGTTTTAATGATAATGACTTTTACCCATCTTGCTCTCCACCACGTGCCCTCGCTGTACGGTTTCCTCCCCTGTCCCTGGCACCAATTAGCCACTTTGACACTCCCTTTTCAGCATCTCTTCTTGTAATCTGGTTTGTAAGGGCATTTTTTTTTCAAGCTTCCTGTAAAATAGAGAAAGAGCATTAGAGTGAGATTAAATTCCTAATTTGAGCCCTTGCAACAAAGCAGAAATCTCCACCATGTAATTTTTCAGGTAATACAATAATGGTATCGGATATAATATTCTGTCAAACACGACATTTTTGCTGCAAAAGGTTTATTAAACAAACAAACAAACAAGGGAATGGTTCTGTACCTGTACCTGAAAACTACAGTTAATTAAAATTTGTTACTTTTGTTCTATTGTATTTACCTATGCTTGTAACTAGTGTATTTTTACTTATTTTATTTGTAGTACCTCACTTGTATTTAATAATGATTTAACTTTATTATTTATTATAAACCATGAGTTGTGTGATTGCTACACCACTAATTAACAGTTACTTATCACTGAATTGGCAGTATACCTGGTCCATATTGTCATAATTAAAGGTATTCTCTATCCAGGTATATCCTGATTATTATTATTTGTGTCACCGTTGTATTAAGTGGCTTGACTTAGCCTTGACTACGAAGACAGCGAGAATCTTCCTAATCTCCTCCCGAAAATTACAGCAGAGAGTTAGTGAGACTGAGAGAATGAGTGGTGTCGCGGGCACGAAAAATGCGAGGGGGATGGGAAGTGCTAAATGAAGTCTCGCGAGATATATCCTGCTTTTTAAAATTATTATTATTTGTGTCACCGTTGTATTAAGTGTCTGTACCTGTAGGTGTCTTTTTGTAACTGTTTAAATTATATTGTAAAAGTGTGCATACTTTTGACTGCACCAGTGTGACAGTATCTGTAGGGTCTTGATCCTTTTAATTGGCCGATTATTGGTTAAAATGGCAATTGTGTTGGCATTTGTATAGATAAAAGTAATTTCAAAGTTAGATATCTGTTTGCACTTCCTCTGTAAACTGAATTAGTCCCCAAGTGTAGCCCATTTTCAACCCATGCACTCATTTCCCATTAGTAAACCACCTAGGCCCCACAAAGGGAGCCCAACTGGGTGTGCCCATGTTGGACTTACTCAGTTGACCCAAGTGGGCCCCAGATAAGAAGCCCATTTTGAGCCCATGCCCACTCTGTACCCCTGTCGCCCATTTGTAACCCATATGGGCCCCACATAAACGTGTTGGCTGGGCGGCACCCTGAACAAGCACCAGGCTGCAGCAGCTGATTAGGACACACCTCCACGCAGGACTGGAGGTTTGACAGTGCAGTGTTTATTGATGATTAGATGTGTATGTATTGAATTTGTATTTCTCCACAGGATCTAACGAAGACATGGAGGAAATAAAACATCTAACCATTCTAATCCTGCTAGCAGGTAATTAACATTGTGTGTGTGTGTGTGTGTGTGTGAGACACCTGAACTAGCTTAACTATTTACACATGAAGGTTGCACAAACACCTATGCATGTGGGATAGTTTCTAAGGATGGTGAAATTAGACTGATGACTGACATGTGGATCTTGGTTCTGTATCAGGATGGTGGATATACATTATAATGGAGTGTAATGTATTCTTGCCTGATGTTTTCCTGAATTTTTCAACAGGACTAGTGGGGACAACATCAGGCCAAAATACGTCAACAGGTAATGTTGTTTCATTAGCATTAACTTACCAACCACTAAAACAAAATCGGTTATATACTGGGTCTTCTACCTGTGCTTGTCCAGGGACCTCCACCCAAACCAAGAGACAATCCAGTGACCCTCATAATATGCTGGCCTGTACCACTACCTCGGTTGTTTTGATTCCCACTGGGGGGCCTGGGGGGAGTTATGAAAATTAGAGATGTTACGATTCCGATACAAGTATCGGAAATGCCTCTGATACTGCCAAAAATGCTGGCATCGATATCGGCGAGTACTGGAGTCCAGGCACCGATCCGATACCACGTACTTTAATAGAAATAGGAATCCATTTACTGGTTAGCTCCATTGACATATATATAAAGCTCCGACATCTCTGACACAGTTCTTCTTCGCCGCTTTTAAAAAAGTTGCGCTGTGCTGCCATCAGCAGCTGCTGTTTTAGAGGGGCGAAGAAGAATTGTTCACCTGGCGCCTCCTCAAAAAGGAGCTAATGTTAGCGCATCATGTCGGCGGTTTGGCAGTACTTTACAGTGGCTTTTCCCCCCAGTAAGACGGCGACATGCAACTTATGTAAAGAAGCAATTTCGAGGGGTGGCACGAGTGTTGCAAATTTCCACACCAGCAACTTAATCAAACATCTGAAGACGCGTCACGCTAAAGAGCACGACGAATTTACCAAAGTAAAAGGGAAAAATAAGGACGAACTGCAGCAGCAAACTCTGGAAACTGCCTTCCAGCGACGAGATAAATTCCCTAAAGACAGCCAAAAAGCAACAAAGATAACCGACAAAATTTTGGAGTTTATTGTCCTGGATGACCAACCCCTGTCTGTTGTCGAAAATGTGGGATTTCGCCACTTAATGGAGCATTTGGAGCCAAGGTACTGTTTGCCAGGTCGTAAATATATATCCGAAACTGCGCTACCCAAATTATACGAGGCCGTTAGGTAACACATTTCGTATATGCTGAAAGACGTGCAGGCAATCAGCTTTACCACGGACATTTGGAGCTCCGACATGTGCCCCATGTCTTTGCTAAGTTTAACGTCACACTGGGTGGACAGTGAGTCAACATTTACCCCTCGAAGTGCGGTGCTGCACGCCAACAAGTTCCGAGGGTCACATACTGGCACATTAATTGCCGAAGCAATTGAGGGGATGCTAGTAAAGTGGAAAATCCCCAAGTCCAATGTTCATGTTGTTTTGCGCGACAACGCTAACAACATGAAGAAAGCCATGGACGAGATGGATGTACCAAGTTTGGGATGCTTCGCCCACACTCTCCAGCTGGTGGTGCATGAAGGGCTACTGTCACAGAGAAGTGTGAGTGATGCACTGGCGAATGGTAGGAAGATAGTCGCGCATTTCAAACACTCGCCACTGGCTACTACACGCCTGGAGAATATTCAAAAAGATCTCCAAATGACCATCAATCGTCTGCACCAAGACGTAGCAACGAGGTGGAACAGTACCTACTATATGGTTGAGAGTTTACTGGAGCAGAAGAGGTCAATTTCAGCATATGGAGCTGACCACGACCTGCCAGTGACCCTTACGGCTAACCAGTGGGCTTTACTGGAGAAAATAATCACTGTTCTGGCACCATTTGAAGAACTGACCAAACAGATTAGCTCCCAGGAGCAGGGAACACATTTCGAGCGGCAGCCCGGCCACAGGCCCAAATCCAACCGGCAGCCCGGCCACAGGCCCAAATCCAACCGGCAGCCCGGCCACAGGCCCAAATCCAACCGGCAGCCCGGCCACAGGCCCAAATCCAACCGGCAGCCCGGCCACAGGCCCAAATCCAACCGGCAGCCCGGCCACAGGCCCAAATCCAACCGGCAGCCTGGCCACAGGCACAGCACTTTGAACCAGTCAGGGAGCAGACAACAGTAAGCATGCCAAGGATGCTCTGACCCGAGAGGTGGAGAAGATGTAGGCGTTACTGAGCAGGACCACACCTGAGGGAGCAGAGACAGTGCCAGAAAACCCCCATAAAGCTCCACGTATGGAAGCACAGCCAGACAGCAGAAAGAGCAGCTTGAAATGCCTGTTTGAGGAAATCCTGCAGGAGCATGATGAGGAACGTGGGGCAAGTAGCACAAGCACACAAGTTCAAATACAGACATATTTGACAGAGCAAATGGTCCCATGCTCAGACAGCCCATTCCAGTACTGGGGAGTCAACCAAATTCGTTTTCCGACCCTGGCTGCCACTGCTGCAAAGTTTCTCTGTGCTCCTTTTACCAGTGTTGACAGTGAGAGACTGTTCAGTGCAGCGTCCAGCATTGTTGATGCAAGAAGGAACAGGCTAGGAGGAGAGAGGGCAGAAATGCTCATCTTCTTGAAGAAGAATCTGCCTTTGCTCTTGAAATTATGAGCAATACTAAATTGCTAAAATGCTACTGCAATGTGTAGCCTACTTGTTTTAAAGTATTGTTTATTGTGTAGCTGCTGCTCTTTTGATTTGTATTTTTTGATTTTTACTTTATAGGTTGGTGTTGCACTATTGTTAAATACTGCACTATTTAAAGATTTAAATGCCTTTTTATTTTAGGACATAATGGCTGCACTTATTTTTTTTTTTAAAGGAATCATTCAAATTGTTGTTTGACTGTTTTATACTGTTCTATTTAAATGGCTTTTTTATTTTACAATATTGTGGCTGCACTTTATTATTTATAAATAATTATTCCTATATTTAAGTTGCTTTTTCACTACTGTTTTATACGGTTCTATTTAAAAATACATTTCTTCCATTTGCTGTATTCATTCATGTTTTACAAAGGGTTTAACCTGAGCCAGGCCTTTCCACAATGATAATCATATCACAGTCATGCAGGCGTAGTATGATCTCTTTTTTTAACACTGGTATCGGTACTCGGTATCGGTCAAAACCCACAGGATGTGTATCGGAATCGATATCGGGAGGTAAAAAATTGTATCTGAACATCTCTAATGAAAATGTATACTCACTACTTTCAGTCAGTTATGACAAGAGAGTGAGCTGAATAACTTTCAGAAACACATCCTCTCTAAGGAGAACATAGAGAGGATAACAACAAAATCTAGTGAGCCAAATACTGTTGTAGTGGGTCAAACCTGGCATTCATTCTGTGTTTGATCATCAACATACACATTAGTGTACGCAACACATTTGAATACTATAATCTGGCAAAGTCATCTGGCAATGGGCCAGCATGTTAGATATGCCAATTTCTGGTCCCTTTCCATCTCTGCCCCTACTTATGAATTAAATAACAGCACCCATACAAACACAGTGTAACATTTTATAACATCACAACCAGTGACTCACCATCTGCCCATAAAAATGTGTCAATTCTATCATATTGTAACAACATCATTTGTTGCATTATTGATTTAATAATTGATTTATGGAGCTTAATTTCCTAACTGTTCCCTTGCCTGTTCCCCAACTGCCGTGCCGCCCACAGGCCCAAATCCAACCGGCAGCCCGGCCACAGGCACAGCTCCAACAGGCAGCCCGGCTACAGGCACAGCTCCAACAGGCAGCCCGGCCCCAGAAACAGCTCCAACAGGCAGCCTGGCCACAGGCACAGCTCCAACAGGCAGCCCGGCTACAGGCACAGCTCCAACAGGCAGCCCGGCCACAGGCCCAAATCCAACCGGCAGCCCGGCGACAGGCACAGCTCCAACAGGCAGCCCGGCCACAGGCTCAAATCCAACCGGCAGCCCGGCGACAGGCACAGCTCCAACAGGCAGCCCGGCCACAGGCACAGCTCCAACAGGCAGCCCGGCCACAGGCACAGCTCCAACAGGCAGGCCGGCAACAGGCACAGCTCCAACAGGCAGCCCGGCCACAGGAACAGCTCCAACAGGCAGCCCGGCCCCAGAAACAGCTCCAACAGGCAGCCCGGCCCCAGAAACAGCTCCAACAGGCAGCCCGGCTACAGGCACAGCTCCAACAGGCAGCCCGGCCACAGGCCCAAATCCAACCGGCAGCCCGGCGACAGGCACAGCTCCAACAGGCAGCCCGGCTACAGGCACAGCTCCAACAGGCAGCCCGGCCACAGGCACAGCTCCAACAGGCAGCCTGGCCACAGGCACAGCTCCAACAGGCAGCCCGGCTACAGGCACAGCTCCAACAGGCAGCCCGGCCACAGGCCCAAATCCAACCGGCAGCCCGGCGACAGGCACAGCTCCAACAGGCAGCCCGGCCACAGGCACAGCTCCAACAGGCAGCCCGGCCACAGGCACAGCTCCAACAGGCAGGCCGGCAACAGGCACAGCTCCAACAGGCAGCCCGGCCACAGGAACAGCTCCAACAGGCAGCCCGGCCCCAGAAACAGCTCCAACAGGCAGCCCGGCCCCAGAAACAGCTCCAACAGGCAGCCCGGCCACAGGAACAGATCCAACAGGCAGCCTGGCCACAGGAACAGCTCCAACAGGCAGCCTGGCCCATAGCGCAGCTCCAACAGGCAGCCCGGCCACAGGCCCAAAGCCAACCGGCAGCCCGGCCACAGGCACAGCTCCAACAGGCAGCCCGGCCACAGGCACAGCTCCAACAGGCAGCCCGGCCACAGTTACAGCTCCAACAGGCAGCCCGGCCACAGGCACAGCTCCAACAGGCAGCCCGGCCACAGGCTCAAATCTAACCACCAGCCCGGCCACAGGCCCAAATCCAACCGGCAGCCCGGCTACAGGCCCAAATCCAACCGGCAGACCGGCCACAGGCCCAAATCCAACCAGCAGCATGGCCCATAGCGCAGCTCCAACCGGCAGCTCAGCCACAGGCCCAAATCCAACCAGTAGCCCGCCCCATAGCGCAGCTCCAACCGGCAGCCTGGCTACGGGCCCAAATCCAACCGGCGGCCCGGCCACAGGCTCAAATCCAACCGGCGGCCCGGCCACAGGCTCATATCCAACCGGCGGCTCGGCCACAGGCTCAAATCCAACCGTTGGCCCGGCCACAGGCACAGCACCAATGTATTAATTATTTGAGTCAGATAAGTTTGTTTGACATCAGATCAATGAGTTTGACATCACATCTGTGAGTTTGACATCAGATCAGTTTGTTTGACATCAGATCAGTTCGTTTGACATCACATCAGTGACTTTGACATCAGATCAGTGAGTTTGACATCACATCAGTGACTTTGACATCACATCAGTGACTTTGACATCACATCAGTGTGTTTGAGTCAGATCAGTGTGTTTGAGTCAGATCAGTGAGTTCGACATCAGATCAGTGAGTTCGACATCAGATCAATGTGTTTGACATCAAATCAGTGTGTTTGAGTCAGATTAGTGAGTTTGACATCAGATCAGTGAGTTTGACTTCAGATCAGTGTGTTTGAGTCAGATCAGTGAGTTTGACATCACATCAGTGAGTTTGACATCACATCAGTGAGTTTGACATCAGATCAGTGAGTTTGACATCAGATCAGTGAGTTTGACATCAGATCAGTGTTTGACGTCACACTCATTTGACAGACAATCCAAGTTAGCTTGTAGGCATCTAAACCTGTCTGAGGGGGTCGCTAGAGCACAATGAGTCAAGACAATCTGTGCTGACGCTACCCAGACCCTGGGTAATGCTTTTTCCTTATGGATTGCCTCACCACAGCCACATGTGGCGGACAGCTTCAGCGTTAGACTACTGCGCCAGCTGGGAGCCCCCCCCATTTATGAATTCTGAACATATTTGTCTGATTGTACAGTAGTACCTAAATGAAAGTAATGTTCCAATTCTGTTTACATGTTTGTGTGTTAGTTTATTTTACATTGTAAGGTGAAATTCTTTGACGATTAGGAGTTCTGAAGGTTTTCCATGTTCACTTCACCTGTCTAGGAGTGGATCTGTAGTAACTGACATGACTCTGGTGTTTGCCAACCAAACATCGACTCCCAGTGTAAATGTGGCGCTGGCAGCTTTCATCAACAGTACCACCAACTTGACTATTGTACAAGGCAGCATCCAAATTAGTAAGTATTGACCATCTAAGGTGGAATATCTAAATAGTTTTAAATACAAAATGAGAACGCAAGGCAACAACAATGGGCTGGTGTGTTAAAACTGCCAGATAGGATTTCTGGTCCCAGTCCGTCCCTGCCACTACCCACAAATGGATTAACAGCCCCAAGAAATATCAGCCCCTTCACATGTTACAACACGACAAACAGAAAATTACAAAATGTATCAATCTTGTCACATGGAAATGACATTTCTGCTGCACTAGCTAAAACCAGGAAAACTAGTAATGTTTCCATGATAATTCAGCCATATAATTAATTAACCCTTCCCTCAACAGCACCTTCCAACACAACTGCTGCACCAAATGCAACAGCAGCCGTCACCACCACCACTACCACCATCACCATCACCACCACTCCAGCATCAACTAACCCACCATCTGGTAGTGAAGGATCTCTGAATGTTCAGTTCAGCCTGAACCAGAACTTCACCTCAGATCTCTCTAAACGTACTTCTTCGGGGTTCCAGAATCTGTCTATGCATATAGTCTCCCAGGTTAGTATCAAGGTCTCTCAAGTGGTCTCATAGGTTGGGGTAAAATCTATTTACTCCAGTCAGTTGAAGAAGAACCTTGAATATCCCATTTCAATGAATTTGCCTTTAAATTAGGAAAATGGAATCTGTTTTATTAATCTTCAGCATAGACCTTCTATATATCATTGGGATTGACCCCTGATAGACAGACATGAGTGGGCAACCTGTTGTAAGGCAGTCAATCCATAGACTGTTCAGTCAGGTGACTGCAATTTGATTGGTTGACTGTTGGAACAGTTAACATCTTAATGAACATTTTGCGTGACTGGAATTTTTACATGGTAACATTTTGTAATTGTATGGTAATCATTCAATGCAGGTGAACAACGTCTTTTTCAAACAATTTGCATCATTCCTTCGTTCCCTTGTCAACTCATTCAGGTAAGTGCATAAAATATTTTACATTTGTGTTATTTTATGTTTTCGCTGTCATTTGCCATTTTGAATTCCTCCCCAATTTTACAATAACCAACTGTACCAATCGCCGGTCTGGTTGAAGCAACTACTAGGGACGCACTGATACCAGTATCGGGCCGATGCTGTGCTCATGTACTTGTACTCGTATTCATAGACACTTTCCAATACCACGCACCGATACCATTTCGGGCCAATATTAAGTGAAACTCGATGGTTGTGCCGGGTCAGTGTATGGAGTGGCCAATCGTTATTCTATCCTAAACAGGCAAACAAATCATACTTTTTTTTAAATTAACCGGCTTGTTATCCGTTTTAGGTTAGGGAAACATTGACAGACTTCCGCATGCGCCGTTTCTGGTTCTCTACTGGGAAATCGGGAAACGAGCTTAGCAAATGTAGGCGGGGAAAGGGGAGGTGCTGTGGAACAGGTTGCGTTCATTTTATTTATATCAAGCGTGATAATGTTTTATCTACTATTCCCGTGAGTCTCATCTCGTAATGCCCCTTGGAGCGTGGCGTGCACTAGGCTCAGGTGTAAGAGGCTGGGTAGCTTGCTACCTAGTGTACTTTGTGTTTATTTCATTAAAGTCTACATGTGTGGTTAACGCAGTCATTCGTATAATTTTTACTGCACATTGTCAATTCTGTAGGTTGCGTTGGATGCGTTACCAGCATATTATTATCTGGCCATCTAACTAAGGCTATCCAACATGGGTTGATAAGATTTTGTCTCTGAAATAGACAAGGCCATGTTTTTCTAAGCTACTAGTCGTGAATTTGTATTTGATGGATATTTACTTGCATTTGTATGTATGCAGAGTTAATGGGCAAACCATTAATGTCCTGTGTCAAAATGCCTTAAATCATATAAACAACCTCACATACACAGTAAATTCATGAAATTCTGAAAGGCTTTTCTTTATTGGGCCTTTTTAGACAATTACAATTCCAAGTTGGGGACTTCATGGTCTTACAAGAGGAAACCTGTAAGACCATGAGTTGGGCTGAAAAGGTTTTATCATAATGCCCCATGTATGTTTAAGTAGAGCAACTAGTTCTGTCGTAGTCACCACATTGTTGTTATTCATTAAGGCCACATAGGAGGTATTGAATGTAGAGACAGCCTACCTAGTACCTACAGACAACAAACTGACAAATTAAAGAGAGAACATAAAGAAATCAAGGGTTCATGTATTGCAACCCTACCATACAGGTGTACTGAATGATACAACCCTACCATACAGGTGTACTGAATGATACAACCCAACCATTCAGGTATACTGAATGATACAACCCAACCATACAGGTGTACTGAATGATACAACTCAACCATACAGGTGTACTGAATGATACAACCCAACCATTCAGGTGTACTGAATGATACAACCCAACCATTCAGGTATACTGAATGATACAACCCAACCATACAGGTGTACTGAATGATACAACCCAACCATACAGGTGTACTGAATGATACAACCCAACCATACAAGGGTACTGAATGATACAACCCCACCATACAGGTGTACTGAATGATACAACCCAACCATACAGGTGTACTGAAAGATACAACCCTACCATACAGGTGTACTGAATGATACAACCCTACCATACAGGTGTACTGAATGATACAACCCTACCATTCAGGTATACTGAATGATACAACCTTACCATACAATTTTAAGTAATTAACATCCTATCATGCTCTGTAGCATTTCTTTTGAATGAATGGTGTTCCATCCCTCCAGTAGAGTTCCAGAGACTTGCCAAATCTATGCCAAGGTGCATTGAAGCTGTTCTGGTGTTTCGTGGTGGCCCAACACCTTAATGAGATACATTTTGTTTTTGATGGATGACAAATTACAGGAAAAATCTCTGTAATGAGGAGTTTATGCACTGCAACCCTACTATAATATACTATAATATATTATCCTATACTATAATATCCTTCTCTGTAGTTCTACTACAATATCCCTATCTGTGTTGTTCTACTATAATATATTATCCTATACTATAATATCCTTCTCTGTTGTTCTACTATAATATCCCTGTCTGTGTTGTTCTACTATAATATCCCTGTCTGTGTTGTTCTACTATAATATCCCTGTCTGTGTTGTTCTACTATAATATCCCTGTCTGTGTTGTTCTACTATAATATCCCTGTCTGTGTTGTTCTACTATAATATCCCTGTCTGTGTTGTTCTACTATAATATCCCTGTCTGTGTTGTTCTACTATAATATCCCTGTCTGTGTAGTTCTCAACAGGCTCTTCTTCCTGAAAGTCTGATCACATCCTGCATTGACATTCTCAGTAAACTGGGAAAGATTTACTATTGTTTTTCCTTGCATATCACAAGAATGCATGAGCATCACAGTCATTCAATGTGTGCTTTTGACATACATTTCCAACCCTATTTAGTGATGTCTTGACTCACCGGACATTCAGACTGTTGGCGAAATGTCGGATAGCCAACGCTAGCATCGCTTCGCCTGTAGCATACTTGTGGGTGTGTCTGTGGGTGAACCAGCGTCATAACAGCAGATAAGCTGTGTATCAAGGTTTGAACATAGCAAATTTGTAATACATTTTCTATTTCTCTACTCAATTCATATGCCTCACTGATGTAATTCTGACAACCTGCAATGGTAGCTAGCATACCAGCTTCCTAGAACTAGGTAGCCACCAGTCAGCTAATGTAGCTAGCTATCCAATATTGACACCAGAAGCGCCTACTATCTCGGCCATCTGTCTCCACGCTGCATTTTTTGTTGGCGTCGCTTGAGTAAAATAGCGTGCAATCGTGCAGCTCAGGGAATCCCATCGCTGCTACTAGACGAGATGGTATGTGCCAATCGGTCCTAAAACTGGCATAGTAGCTTACTATATAGTATGTACTTCCAGAACGTAGTATGAGATTTAGCCCATCTCCCTGTTTTTAGGAGCGGATCTGTAGTGACCAGCATGACTCTGGTCTTCACCAGCAAGTCTTCGGTTCCCAGCATAAGCGCCGTCCTGGCAGCTTTCAATTCCACCGGACTGAACATTATACCAAACAGCATCATTGTCAGTAAGTATTCACCAATACAATTTGGACAGGTGGGTTAGCGAGACAATGGTGGATTAGTGCAAGGACCAAATTTAGCGCTTCTACTTCATATAATTTTTTTAATTGTAATTGAAATTAGCAATTTTGACATTACCGTCCTAATACTTATGGACAGCACTGTACGTGTTGGTGACAACTTGGCAATGGGTGAATGCTCTTGCAATGCATATTCCGTTGACAGTTAGATACTTAGGCGAACATTGTGCACATTTATAGTCAAATTATAATTTTGAATTGATAAAGAGAGACAACACTGAGGTTTAAAACAAAAACTGTTCCAGATGGGTATAAAACTTGCCATTTACTAAAGCCTGTCTGTTTCACTAACTTTTTCAGCACCAACAAGCAGTGCTCACCAACCCACGGTCTTCTCTCTGGCAGTCTTACCTGTCACTTTGGCACTGCTATTGGGACAGCTGGTGGCTAGCTAATAGCCTGGCAAAGCCAATGGCACCTCTACTAGCTAGCAAATATCCTGAATCACCTGGCTGAGGTGGCACTGGTTTGACCAATCGACTCTTCCCAGCTCTGAGGGAGACAGCCTAAAGATGTATGACCTTAAGATCAATGACCTTAAGAGGAATCTTTTGTCATGTAAATTTGGAATGTTTTTGAATATGAATATTCTTAGTATTCTATATCATTTGATTAAATAAGAGACACCAATTCTATGTATAGCTTATGTAACTGTATTCCCACTTATTCAAATAGGCCAAATAAGATCTAAATTACTTTTCATTCATTGTACCGTTACATTGAACCTTGTACACAGCAACCAAAATGGTGCATTTATCTATTTATCTATCAGATAGAAAAATGATTAGAAAACATGTTTTTTCCAGGCTGACATCCTAATCCTAATATTCTTTTCAATATGTATAAAATACTTTTCCTATCTATTTCAAATGTGTTTTATCATATTTATAATTTCCCTCTTTAATTGTCTGCTTGTTACTATTGGCATTTCACTGAATATCATATCAAAATCATGTCAATGTTTTAAAATGGTTGTAAAGCCTGGTTTCCACTACTCATTATCATTATTATTAAATCTAATATATTAAATGTAACACTTGTAAAATATAGACACAGGTCATTTTCTTCATTACAGTTGAGATAATTCCCTGTCCTCAAGTGGGTCTTTATGATCTTTTGTTTGGTGTTTGTTTAGTTCTTTCCTCATCTGTACATTGTCAGGTTTTAACTGTTTCCCTTCTTTCCCTCCGTCTTTAGGTGTTTTTATGAGAGACATTTAATAATTTAGACACAAATTGGATGCACCAAAAAAGAAGAAAAAAAAGATGAACACTAACTTTGTTCACAAGTTTGTCTATTTAAAAATTTTTGTTGACATGCGTGGTGGTTTTTCAGTGTGAGTTTTGAGTTTCTTCATGAATTACATCATAAGGCATTAATGTTAATTTGTATTCATTCTATTAATATTTAGTGTTTTTGCAAGCAAAAAAACATTTAAAGTCCAGGGGCCATACTCACAAAACACTAAGAGGCCTCCCAAACAGCAGTAAAACTAAGAGTTTCCTCTTAAATCCTATTCACAAAGCTGCTAAGACCAACTTTTCCTAAGAAATGGGGACAAGTCTTAATCGAAGAGAAAGGGCGAGGTTGACCCCATTGCTGTTGATGATGTGTTCCATGAACAAGCTTACTTGCTATGACCACAGTGGCTGGCTGATAGGGGAGGGGTCTGTCAGTGAATTCATCATAGCAATACTGGAGAAGGATGTGTCATGTTGCCTTATTGAAATGAAGATATAAAAAAAAAAAACGATGGCCAAGTGTCACTGATTAAACATGAAACCAAGAATGATATACTGACTAGTCAAGATATGTCAGGTTAATTGTCAGCCTCTTACATGTCTGGCAGCTTGTAAAGGAATGCGCGTTCATCTTTTGATGGTGCAATAATTCGTTCAATTATGTGTCCCATCTATAATACCAAATACACCGGGTGGTCCAGCTATAGCCATGAAGTCAGCTTTGTTTCTTTTATTTGGCGAAGGTCATGAGGAAACAAAATAATTGACATTGACAACATGGAGTCTGGGGAGGGCATTTATTGTTAGATGTAATATTCTACTGACAGATGACTGAGATATACATAGTTTGTTTGCTCTGCATATCTGCATTTTCCCTGTGGTCTGTAGATGACCAACCTGCCAATATAGGAAACAAATAAATGTATCAATAAATATATTTATACATAAAAATAGAATAATAAATGTATTCATCAATATTATTTCATTATTTATTTAATGACCTGATCACTCATTTCTGTATTTATTTCCGTATTCTTTATTTCTGTATTTATTTATTTCCGTATCCTTTTATTTTTGTTTTTACATATTCTTTTAAAAAAATATATATTTCTCTATTTCCCTGACTAACATTCAGACCTAGCAATCAAGCCCAGAGCAGCAGATAGAATAAGACTGAAGACGGTGAGAGCTGTTTTAGATGTCACAATGTTGCCAATCACTATTCCTAGTTTAAGCACATGCATGATTTCTGCGTAAATATAAGGTATCGAAAAACCAAGAGGAGTTTTTGGAAAAACATTGTCATTTTCGCCCAGGCTACGAGAACGGCGTCTTTTTTAACATATTTAGACATACGGATATTTAATATACATTTTAACAATACTGAGAGATTCCAGTAATATAACTAAACAAGTAAAACTGAAGGAAATACTTTTTAAAACTTTCTGTATAATGTAATAAAGTAAACATGCAATTTCTGGTGAGGAATAAATTAGGACACCCCCACATTTTGTCCCACTTAAAATGGCTGAAATCACACACAGGTGTATCACATCAGGTGCACATGATTAGAACATTGTTACTCAGTGTTTTGAAGGAGGCTTGCCCAATTAAACCTCAGACATTCAGTTTGGTGTGCTGTTGACTGTTGACATGAGTGTGAACACCATGGTGAGATCGAAAGACCTGTCTGAGGCCTTCAGAAAGAAGATTGTTGCAGCTTATGAGTCTGGTAAGACATTTAAAAAGATCTCAAGACTTTGAAATCAGCCATTCCACTGTCTGGAAAATAGTGTACAAGTGGAGGACATTCAAAACAACTGCCAACATGCCCAGGTCTGGCCGTCCAAGCAAGTTCACCCGGAGAGCAGACCGCAAGATGCTAAAAGAAGTCTCCAAAAACACAGCAGGCTCTGGCGACCGTTGATGTGAAAATGCATGCCTCTACAATCAAAAAGAGACTGCACAAGTTTAATCTTCATGGGAGTTGTGCAAGGAGGAAACCTTTACTCTCCAAGAGAAACACTTAAGGCCAGACTGAAGTTTGCCAGAGAGAACGTAGACAAAGAACAGGACGTCTGGAATAATGTTCTTTGGACAGATGAGTCTAAAATTGTATGATTTGGACACCAGAACAGAGGACATGTTTGGCGCACACCAAATACAGCGTTTGAGGATAAGAACCTCATACCAGCTGTGAAGCGTGGAGGTGGAAGTGTCATGGTTTGGGGATGCTTTGCTGCAGCAGGATCTGGTCAGCTCACCATCATAGAATCCATCATGAATACTGCAGTGTATCAGAGGGTGCTTGAGCAACATGTGAGACCATCTGTAAGAAAATGTATGCTGAAGCGGAACTGGACCCTGCAACATGACAATGACCCTAAACATACCAGTAAATCCACCAAGGACTGGCTGAAAACTAGGAAATGGAGAGTCCTGGAATGGCCCAGTCAAAGCCCAGATCTTAATCCCATTGAGATGATGTGGGGTGACTTGAAACAGGCTGTACATGCAAGAAACCCCTCAAACATCACACAGGTTAAAGCATTCTGCATTGAGGAGTGGGGCAAACTTTCCTCAGACTGATGTCAGAGACTGGCAGAGGGTTACAAGAAGCGTCTCACTGAAGTTATTTCAGACAAAGGGGGTAACACTAGGTATTAGGGGGTAACACTAGGTATTAGGGGGTAAAACTAGGTATTAGGGGGTAACACTAGGTATTAGGGGGTAACACTAGGTATTAGGGGGTAACAATAGGTATTAGGGGGTAGGGTGTCCTAACTTTTTTGTCTTTTTTTTTTTTAAATGAGTAAATGTCACGTCCTGGCTGTGCCCCTAGCCATCTCTGCGCTGGGCTCAGGCATAGCCAGGACAGGACAGGAGGTGGCCTCTAATCCTTTTTTTTGGTTTCCCCAATTGGAGGCAGGTGTTGGTTATTGCCTCCAATTGGGGACCCTATTTAAGTTCAGTTTGTTGGCCAGGTTGGTGTGGTTCATTTTGGTTTGCATGTTTTCAGTTAAACCCACGTCACTGGTTGCTGCCTTTTGTTTTGTTGGAGTCCTTTTTTATTTCATTAAACATGGATTATCTTCAGTACCTCTACTCTGCGCCTGTGTCCTTCTCCTCCCACGACAGTGACAGTAAAACAATGTAATTTTTTGCGGTTTACCTGCAATTTGATCACTTTCTTTTCCATAGATGAATAAAACAGGATTAGACATCGATATGTGAACAGTCTTGACCCCTGAGGAGACAGGACTCATACTGAACACCATTTTTATTAGATCGGATACACAGGTACTTTCTGGCCCCTTTCAAAGGCATTGATATTTCTTCATCATGTGCCTTCAGTCAGTGGGTCAGCATCAGCACTGATTGCAGGGAAGGACAAGTACAGTTTCACCTCAGAATCAAGGGAAGGACAAGTACAGTTTCACCTCAGAATCAAGGGAAGGGCTGACACTCTCCAATTGTACAAAAATGAATGGGCATGCAATGTACATTGACGCTATACGCAACCAAAAAAAAAAAAGCTGCCTGTTTTGACGGCAGGAGGCTAGTTTTACTAACTTGCCGTACAGGCCTCCTGCCAAACTGCAGTTCATGAAATATCCACTAGATTGTCTCACGCTCCACCGATCTCAAATTGGAGGAAAATCTGGTTTTCTAGAGTTGGGAAGCTGAGGTGACCGTGGTTTACATTGCCCGCGGACAGTTGTACCGCTCAAGTGTACGCCCAATGGGTCCGCCCATACTATTCGGTCCGAGACCCCCGAAGTCACAATTTTTGACATGTACTAGGCAAATGTACATGTTATACCGCCCAATTGTACATCTTATGAGAACACCCATAGACTTCTGTCAGAGAACCCCGGAGTCAAAATTTTGACATTTACTAGGCAAATGTACAAGTTATACTGCCCAATTGTACAACTTATGAGACTACCCATAGGCTTCGGTCAGAGACCCCCAAAGTCAAAATTTTGACATTTACTAGGCAAATGTACATGTTATACCGCCTAATTGTACAACATATCATACCAACCATAAGTACAGTTTCACCTCAGAATCAATTTTTTCTTGGGTTGATGGCATTGCACTAATTGCTGCTGACCTGTTCTTCTTTGCAGTGGCGATTCGCTGTAACAATCCGGATAGGCTCTTCTCTTTCCTCTTGGTGATGGTGGTGGAGATGCTTTGTGTGGTTGCTACTGGAGGCTGTTCTCTGTCCGGAGGTTCTTGTGTTGTGCCATTGCTTCATCACTGCATGCCTTGACTGGTGCAATCCAGATTCTCAGCAAAGCTTCCCTTAAACCTGGGATCCACAGAACTGGCTGTCTTTAGCACATTCTTAATTTTTCTCTGTATATCTTAGCTGCAGTAGCAGGTCTTCTCTCATCTGTTTAATTTGTTTAGTGTGAGTGCTGTCTTCCTCTTGATCTTGAACTATCTCAGTGTTGATGTGCTCCAAGACTGGCTTCAGGGAAGAAAAATGTGACCTCTCTCTGAGGCCAGGATGTCAGTGAACTCATGGAGAGGGCAAAGGAACTGTCTCACTTCCTCCAGGACAGTGATGTCATTGTCTTTAGGCATGAGATGCCATGTGCTTTGGTCTCCTGTTAGCATCCCACAGACGGCCTGCTGCTGTTCCAAAACCTGGAAATAATTTCAAATCTGGATCCTCACCTGGAGAGATGTTCAGTACTGCCTGCTTGTTTATAAGCTCTTGTTTACATTTCCAGCTTCTAGAAAATCCTTGCACCCTAAATGGTGGCACATTCTTGTTGCTCTGGTCTGGCAGATTTAAATTGTGACCAAAACAAGAAAACCGAACACAAGGTCATTGAGACTTAAGTTGCCAATCAGTGGAGAGATATTGAACTGTAAAGCTCATAAAAGGTTCTCCTCCACCACCAGTGCTGTTCCACAGGTCTGTAGTTGCACCGAATCATACACCCTCTGCCAGCTGTTCCTCCACACTCACCCGTACCTCCTTGTACATGCTTGGGATTTTGTTTGTAGAGAGGTAGGTTCTTGTAGGAACTTTGTACTGTGGAAGTCCAGATTTGTCCACAATCTAAAATGGCATCATGTCTTTAGAGATGAAATAGGCCAGTTTCATAAGACACAAGACAGTTTCACAAGACAATTTCATAAAACACAAGACAGTTTCAGAAGACAGTTTCATAAGACACAAGACAAATTCACAAGACACAAGACAAATTCACAAGACACAAGACAGTTTCACAAGACACAGGACAGTTTCACAAGACGAATGTGGTTGTTCGTCTTGAACAACCACATTCTTTAAGTATCCAAAATGCTCCCACACTAGAGACTTCATGCGGATATAGAGATTCAATGTTTTGGTCATTTTGTTAATGTAGGTGGCCACCCTGCAAGGCACTTAAAGCTGCTTTAACTTCATTTTCGGTCCATCTGCAATTTGCACTGGCAATGTTTGTTGAATTTTCCTCACTGTGCAACCATTGTTCACAGACGAATGGTGTACTATAATGTCCCTTTTTTGAAAGTGAGAACCGTAGCACTCCGTATAGCTGAACCTTTATGGTTACATAATGGTGATGTTTTAAATCAGGGTTAATAGTGATAAAGCCCCAGATAAATAGCTTCATGAACATTTCTCAGGATCTCTTAAGACTTTTGTGCAAGACTGAAGATGGTGTATATGTATAACACCACATCAAAATACAAATTACATCTTTAACCACTACAGCTACAAATAAAAGCCCTCCTGTTTACTACCTATAGTGCCCTCCTGATAACTACCCATGGTTCCCTCCAGAATTACTACCCATAATGCCCTCCTGATTACTATCTATAGTGCCCTCCAGAATTACTACCCATAATGCCCTCCTGATTACTACCCATGGTGCCCTCCAGAAATACTACCCATAATGCCCTCCTGATAACTACCCATGGTTCCCTCCAGAATTACTACCCATAATGCCCTCCTGTTTACTACCCATAGTGCCCTCCAGAATTACTACCCATAATGCCCTTCTGATTACTACCCATGGTGCCCTCCAGAATTACTACCCATAATGCCCTCCTGATTACTACCCATGGTGCCCTCCAGAATTGCCTCCCATAATGCCCTCCAGAATTACTACCCATAATGCCTTCCTGATTACTCCCCATAGTGCCCTCCACCTCCTGATTTCTACCCATAATGCTCTTCACCTCCTGATTTCTACCCATAGTTCCCTGCAGAATTGCTGGCCCCCCAGGGGAAAAAATCTGCTTGAGCTCACTATTAAAATAAATAATGACAAATTAAAAACCTAGTGAAGAAAAATACACTTAATAATTTCATAACTAGGTAAAATGTAATGGATGGGAATGACTATCAATATTATGCTATCTAGGTTGTCGTCCTTTAATTATAGACACATTATGAACTGGGGAACCTGGGAAGTGTAATTAACTGGGAGGTAGAAATGAAAAACATACAAGTTTCTACCCTCCAACTAAACTCTCTTAACCCAGGAGTAGGGAAAAAACTAAAACTATTTGTTTCCTTGACAAGATTTTGAAAGATAACTTTCCTTGAATCTGAGAAGCCATGTGACCTACAGGAAAAAATAAGTAATGTATTTTGGCACATGTGATTGTTTAGTTTCAATAGGCAAATAAGACAACCAAGCAAGTGCCTTGAAAGAGGGCCCCGTTCAAACGATCAGTCAGTAAATACGCCCAGGAAATAACACTAAATAAACACCACATAGACAGTCACCAGGAAACACTGAACATTTTTTTCAGGGATTAGTCACTGGTTAAAAATGTCACCCTACATACATTTGTAATAAAGGCTTATTGACAGTTGAAATGATCAGTAAAACTCATTCTGTTCCATGAACAAATTGTGATTCTGGCTGAATAGTCATTAGGCGCATAAGTAAATGACAATATGAATGCTCTATTGGCATCAGATAGTAGACACTGCCAAACTCATTACCCCGTTTTAAAAACCAACAGAAACACTTCTCCAAATACTCTGTGCATTCAAGTCGTCTTCAGCTGGTTAAAATCCTGAAGCTAACAAGAATACAAATCTGTCAGTGTTTGTGTCTTTGGGGCAATTTTCAGGCAATTTGACACCAACGATTTGACCAGGATTGTAATGAAGTGTGTGGAATGATTAGACACAGTGTACATACTCAACTGTAACAATGATTGTCTGTCTGTCTTCATGCGTGTGAATTGTCACAGTGAGGTCCATTTTCATAGTAAACCTAGTGCTTTGAGCTTTTCACTTAGTTGTATGTTTTACATGATTCACCTGAATTCACCTGGAACTTGAAACCTCCCCGAAATAACTTCCTCAGACATTTAGATTAACACTATGTATTGTGATCCTAGCAACACCTCTGACACAAAACATGTCAGGAATTCTTCTTCCTGCATTTAAAAATGCTTAGCCACTGTATAAAGCATTCTTCAGAATGTGCCCCACATCAATAACACTGGTATCATGAATCTATGATACCAGTGTTACTCATTCCATCTTCAACAGTTACCATCAGCAACAGGTGGAAGGAGGAACTGGGCACCAAAAAAAACCCCAGGGAGATTCATACATACCTGGTCAGACTGAGGGAGTCTTCTGACAGGAGAGATACATACATACCTGGTCAGACTGAGGGAGTCTTCTGACAGGAGAGATTCATACATACCTGGTCAGAATGAGGGAGACATCTCTGACAGGAGAGATACATACATACCTGGTCAGACTGAGAACTGCCTTAATTCTACGTGGCATTGATTCAACAATAGAAATGTTGGCCCATATTGATAGGATAGCATCTTGCAGTTGATGGAGATTTGTGGGAAGCACATCCAGGTCACGAAGCTCCCGTTCCACCACATCCCAAAGATGCTCTATTGGGTTGAGATCTGGTGACTGTGGGGGCCATTTCACTACAGTGAACTCATTGTCATATTTAAGAACCCAATTTGAAATGATTTGAGCTTTGTGACATGGTGCATTATCCTGCTGGAAGTAGCCATCAGAGGATGGGTACATGGTGGTCATAAAGGGATGGACATGGTCAGAAACAATGCTCAGGTAGGCCGTGGCATTTAAACGATGACCAATTGGCAGTAAGGGGCCTAAAGTGTGCCAAGAAAACATCCCCCACACCATTACACCACCACCACCAGCCTGCACAGTGGTAACAAGGCATGATGGATCCATGTTCTCATTCTGTTTACGCCAAATTCTGACTAACATCTGAATGTCTCAACAGAAATCGAGACTCATCAGAGCAGGCAACATTCTTCCAGTCTTCAACTGTCCAATTTTGGTGAGCTTGTGCAAATTGTAGCCTCTTTTTCCTATTTGTAGTAGAGATGAGTGGTACCCGGTGAGGTCTTCTGCTGTTGTAGTTTCTTTCTTTTTGATCTTAAACCCAAATGTCTTCTGTGAACGACAAAAACAAAGGAATTTGCCTTACCGTTCCAATACTTTTGGAGGAGACTGTACATACCTGGTCAGTCTGAGGGAGTCTTCTGACAGGGGAGATACATACATACCTGGTCAGTCTGAGGGAGTCTTCTCACAGGGGAGATACATACATACATACATACATACATACATAAATACCTTGTCAGACTGAGGGAGTCTTCTGACAGGGGAGATACATACATACCTGGTCAGCCAGAGGGAGATTTCTGAGAGACACATACATACCTGGTCAGCCAGAGGGAGACTTCTGACAGGGGAGATACATCCATACATACTTGGTCAGACTTAAGGAGACTGACTGGGGACATTATATCAGTACAATAAAGTAGGAAAATGTAGCCACTGTATCATATGCCAGTCTGAATAAATCTGCTTAATGACTTGAATGAAAATGCAGCGAAAGCCTCATGGTAAAATGACCAATGACCTCCTGGTAGTGACAGTAAAAGTGATCAGCTCAATGGCTGAATAAGCTTCTTCCTGAGGGCTCTATCCCCACAGTTATACAGAACACCTTGTTAACATTACAGCTCTTACACAAACACAACCGCCTGGGTGCTGCTGGTGAGACTAGTGATTATGAGATCGAGCAGTCGGTCATGTCTAGAAATGTCCAGGTCGTTGTATAGACCAGTGTTTGTAAACCCTGCTCTTGGACGCCCCCGTCACCTGCATGTTGTAGGTCTCTCCCTGCTCTATCACACCTGATTCATTTTTAAGTCCTAGATACATCAGGTGTGTTTGGGCAGAGATCTAAAACATCCAGGACGGGGTGCCTCCAGGAGCAGGGTTGAGAAACAGTGGTCTAGACGGCTATCATGCCATTAGCATCAGCCAGGCAACCAGAATATTCACCTCAGAGGAATGAAAGACTGCAATGATGATAAGATGTATGAAACTATTTGGACGTAAAAACAATGATAGAAACGCAATGATAGTCCCCCTGCTCAAGAAACACCCATAACACTTCTGTATCCATGAGGGCTTGCCAATAACGTTTAGTCTGCAAATCATTTAAATTAATAATCCATAAAATTTGCCCAACGTGCAGACAATTACGTAGTCAAATATCACTCAAAAGAAAAACTGCTCCGAGGTTAAAGGGATAGCTCTGGATTTTGGCAATAAAGATGGCATGGTTCTGTCCACTCCGAACACTACTCTGAACACAGACAACATTAGCTTTTCACTTTTGATTATGGTTAATAAGACATGGTTCTTCACTACACAACATGTGTGTATATTTCTAGTTGTACCTAAAGGTGACTGATAAAAGGAAAATGGTCCATTACTCTAGCATTATGTGCTTGTTTGACTGAATGTACAGATGCTGTGTCTTAATTTGAGCCGGTCTCATACAGCAGAAAAATAATCCTACCGCAAAAGGAAATATTAGTATAATGCTTTTTGTTCCTGAGAAACTCCCCAGTCTGTGTCTGAGACAGAATATGATTGAACAACAGTAATAAAATGTGTGTCAGTGATGTGTTACTTCCAACAGTTGCTCAGGTATTTACAGTGAGGGGAAAAAATTATTTGATCCCCTGCTGATATTGTACGTTTGCCCACTGACAAATAAATGATCAGTCTATAATTTTTATGGTAGGTTTATTTGAACAGTGAGAGACAAAATCAAAATTAAAAAAATCCAGAGAAACGCATTTAAAAAAAAACATAAATAGATTAGCATTTTAAGGAGTGAAATAAGTATTTGATCCCCTCTCAATCAAAAAGATTTCTGGCTCCCAGGTATCTTTTATACAGGTAATGAGCTGAGATTAGGAGCACACTCAGCACACAGCACACTGTAAATCTCCCTCGGTCTGGGGCTCCATGCAAGATCTCACTTCATGAGAATGGTGAGAAATCAGCCCAGAACTAAACAGGAGGATGATTGTCAATGATCTCAAGGCAGCTGGGACCATAGTCACCAAGAAAACAATTGGTAACACACCACGCCGTGAAGGACTGAAATCCTACAGCGCCCGCAAGGTCCCCCTGCTCAAGAAACACATGTACAGGCCTGTTTGAAGTTTCCCAATGAACATCTAAATGATTCAGAGGAGAACTGGGTGATTGTGGTCAGATGAGACCAAAATCGAGCTCTTTGGTCTCCTCCAAACACTCACTGTGTTTGGAGGAGGAGGAATGCTGCCTATGACCCCAAGGACACCATCCCCACCGTCAAACATGGAGGTGGAAACATTAAGCTTTGGGTGGGGTTTTCTGCTAAGGGGACAGGACAACTTCACCACATCAAAGGGACGATGGACGGGGTCATGTACCATCAAATCTTGGGTGAGAACCTCCTTCCCTCAGCCAGGGCATTGAAAATGGGTCGTGGATGGGTATTCCACCATGACAATGACCCTAAACACACGGCCAAGGCAACAAAGGAGTGGCTCAAGAAGAAGCACATTAAGGTCCAAGAGTGGCTTAGCCAGTCTCCAGACCTTAATCACATAGAAAATCTGTGGAGGGAGCTGAAGGTTCGAGTTGCCAAACGTCAGCCTCGAAACCTTAATGACTTGGAGAAGATCTGTGCAAATGTGAAGAAGTGAGAAAGATGTGTGCAAACCTGGTGGCCAACTACAAGAAACGTATGACCTCTGTGATTGCCAACAAGGGTTTTGCTACCAAGTACTAAGTCATGTTTGGTAAAGGGGTCAAATACTTATTTCACTCGTTAAAATGCAAATAGATTTAAAACATGTGTTTTTCTGGATTTTTTTGTTGTTATTCTGTCTCTCACTGTTCAAATAAACCTACCATTAAAATTATAGACTGTTCATTTCTTTGTCAGTGGGCAAACATACAAAAAAAGCACGGGATCAAATATTTTTTTCCCTCACTGTAAATGTGCCTGGCAAGTACATGCAGACAGTCCATTTATAGAACAGACTTGAATCATGTTCACAATGTAATTTCAAATTGCTTAAAAAAACTACAGTTAATTAGAAGGCCTGGGTAAAATATGGCGTATCTACACATTGTAGACCCAGGAAGTAAATTCATCTAATAGTGAAACATAAATAGTTGTTTAAATTCCAAGGAGGTTTTCAGAGTGGCTGTAGAATTTCCTGCCCTTGGTTTTATATGTGGGGCATTTGGCACAGCACTGCAATGATTGGCATTTGACAATGGCAACAGTGAAGCCAGTTCTGCAAGTGGAATGCCCTCTATGCACCATATAAAACCCTTTGTACGCACTGGTTCTTCTGAGAAAACAACAAGACCTTATCTGAGCATCATATCTAATGAAGGGCCTGAAAATAACAGCTTCTAATTAAAGCCTTCCGATACAGAAACATTTACGCTCAAGAAAAAAGCATCAGAGTTAGAAAAAAGGTGAGTCTGATGTTCTTGTTTCTATTTCAATATTTTATATTTCTACAGGACATTTTATTTGTAGGCATATCCATCAGTACCAAATGTTATAAACCTGCTGCAATCAAATTACAACAACAGACACTTGTTTACAACTGATTTAGCCGCAATGATGGTGCTCAGGTAGATGCCATCTTTATTTTTTATGTGTTCACTACTCTTTTGGCCAATTAGATGAGCAACAAAATATATCTGATTAGTCTTCAGGCTGACGGATTTGTTTGCTTGAGAAAAGCAGTCATAGAATACAACAGTGTTTTAGTGCTTTCACTGTCAAACGGGGAAGTCCTCGCCCTCTGATACCTTAGCTTTAGACAGCCTCATCAAATCCTGTTTGCCAATTTGCCTTTCATGGCCTGTTATTTTCTCCGACTCCCATTGGAGACATCCACTTCTACTGCACTTTCAATCACTTTCCCCTCTTTTACTCACCACTGTAATCCCTGCTCTGTCCTCCTGTATTTCATATTAAGTTTACATTAGATAGATTCAACTTTATTTTCTTTGAACAAGTACAAGTACAGTACAATGATGCTTCTCAGTTTTCTTTACAACTTTCCTCCAGCTAATACAAAAGCCTGTCAATCAGTGTACTCACCTCAATTAACGTCAGATTCACCAGAAAGAGCTTCAGTGGCATCAGAGGTTATAGAAGAATCTGATGCTTGGCTCTCATTTTCTAGTGAATTATGTTTAGATGTTCAAAAACAGACCATACAAGAAATTCTTTAACGTATGAATTGTTATTTTATTTAGTAGTTACACAATCACAAGTACCTATGCTATTAGGCCAGCAAGATTTGGGGGAATTATTATTAGATCTACAATATCTATTTCTCATGAAAGGATTAAATCTAAGGTATGATTGTGGCAGGGCTTTGGACCTGAAACATGTTGGACAAAACCAATTATGGCTTCAAAGGCTTTTTGAAGAGGGTCATTGGACATTTCCATATGAATACAGAAATCGCCAAATATTAGAATACCATCTAGAGTACTAACTATAATAGCTAAGTGTTATCATGCTACACTGTAAATCCCAATGTATTTCTTACTCAAATATTTCTACTAAGTGTAACTCAAAGTCTGAGAGATGTTCCTAATGACTTAAAATGCTTTTGTTATACTACATTTTTATACATTTAAACTGAAAATGTTCCCGGCATGCTCTTCTTCAGGTTGATAATTTGGAATTGTTTTATTCTTATTTATTTTATTATTTCTTAGCAACACAAACATCAAACACATACATTTGTCTGAAGTAATCCAATCATGTAGTAAAACCAATATGTTGCACCCACAACTGAAATGATTGTAACAATTACATAAAAAATCTTCCTGTCAAATCATCCGCTGAATTCCAATGGGAATTGTTTGTTCCTTTGCAACCCAATATTGTACTGAAAGTTCAGGCTTTCTGGCAACTGGGCGATTTTAATCTGACAGCACAGTGTTTTTGGAGAACATCTGATTAACTAGGTAGGTCGCAAGACTACGTTAAATATTCACAATTGACTATATTATAACAGTCAAGGAAGTGGAACAACAGAAGTTGAATGTGCTAAATAACCATGTCTCTGTCATTTACAAATACAGTCATGGTTGGTGACTCTAAACTTCACTTGAAATGGCAGTGCATACTGGGAAATGATAGTGTAGGTGTGGCCTAATATATTATTCAGTTCCTTTAGGCAAATACAACCCAAATTTGAAATCCTATTTAAGTTGTATCAACCCCAAAAATGTTGAGTGCTTTCTCAATAATTTTTGTGGCATGGAATAAAAATATAAATGTTTAACTAACCATAAACATATACGTTTTGCAAACTATTAGTAACTTTTGTGTAAATATTGTGGCAACTGATTGCCTTAATTATTTGACTTCTGGGAACTAAATGAGGGTTACAGTGTAAGTGAGTAGTACTCATTTCCTTTGAGGCAATCAGTTGCCACAAAACTTGTAAGTTTAGAACTAAAATGTTTGCGTTATTTAAATCATAACTTTTTTGTTTTATATTAATTGTCATTACTTCGCTTATTATTATTTTTTTAAACACAGTATAAGTATGATGGACACATACACATTAAGTATTTTCAACATTAAATACTCAGTTACTGTACTTAATTGTTTAGCAGTATTGACTTAATTTTATTAAATGAGAAGAAACGAAAACATTTCAGTAACGAAAACATTTCAGTTTACCTATTTAGAAATTCAATAGACATGTAAAAGTAATTCCAAATATGTAAGTTCCACAAACAAATTACTTTTGAGTAAAGAAATCTAATATTTTAAGGCAATCAGTTGCCTTACATTTTTGGAGTTCTACTAACTTATTCGGGTTTACAGTGTAGAATTTCTATACTCTTGGGGCAACAGGAAGATAGATCTTGCTTGTTTAGTTTATTATATTTCATGCATATGAAGTTATTCTCAATTTCAGTCAAATTGAGAATAAAGTGTTTTAAAGTGGTAAAAACGGATCACTTTGATATTACTTGATGTCTGGTCTGTCCTGGGGCGTCACTTTGTGTTGAAAAGTGGTGGGAACAAAAGATCAGATGAAAAAAACATTACAGCAGGACGGGAAGAATATTGAATAACAGCGCCGCGCATTAAAAATGGGCATAGGGAAGGCCAGTCAACAACACGAAAATACTCAGCATAAAAAATGACCGTTATTGTCATGGTGCGGTGAGCAGCAGCGCCACCGTGCCATATATTCTCAAGTTCCCATATCACACGAACACATCCCGGACTGTCACATGTTTTCTACCCTTCACACCAGGTCCCAATTTGTATCGTTTGTATGTGTTTAAATGTTCCCCCTCTGCTCCCCACATTGTGGATCATTGCGGTTGTGGTCTGTTCGTTTATTGGTGAGTGTTGCTTGTTTGTACTGTGTGAAAATTGCCTGTTAAGACGCATGTTGCGCACTTTTATTTCATTCAGTTAGTAGAGTTTTCCGTTCGTGTTCGGTTTGTTTGTGTGGTTATTAAACCCACGAATGTGATATATGCCTGCGCCTGGTTCCTTGCCAACACGACACCAACTAGAAGCATTACAGTTATGGTGGCATATATGGGATTTTACTTCTGTGCCCCTGAGAGTCCGGTCCCACTCTGTATTTAGAATGTTCAGTGACGTCGCTTAACTGCCGGATTCAAACTGTGCTTTCGCACGTGGGCTGGCCAGAGTCGGATATGTTCAGCGCTGTCATATATCACAACTATGCAGTGTTTTCAACCTCATAATGTTTATTTTAGGTTTCAGACATTTCAATACACATAAGCATGAGTAAAATAATACATTTGGAGTTTTTCCAAATACACACTGATGGCTGTGGAAGCAGCAATAACATCTATTCAAATATAATTTGCCAACGTGTTATTCATATCAGACAAACATAGGTGGAACTATTAAGTTTACTCTGTTCTTCTCACAGTTCACCGGCCACTTTCTTGTATATATTTCGGGAGAAACTGATGAATTACGTGCTCTTAATCTACATACTTTTTTTGGATAATGTACATTGTTTCTTTCTGTATCTAAACTGCATTGCATTTTTTATTTTGTGCAAATAAACCTTTAACATTTATTGATTTGCTTGATTTTTCAGAACATTTTAACCAAATGCTTTCAAAAAGTGATGGGGACAAAATCAGCCATTTCAAAAAGTGGTGGGGACATGTCCCCAGCGTCCCCAGTGCAAATGACACCTATGGGTCTGTCGCAAGTTGAATTTCATGATTTGCAAATTGCCCAAAACAAATGCCCAATTAAATTTTTGAAAAAAAACATGTTTTATACATATCTACTCTAGTTAGCTGAATGGGTATATTTAATAGCAGATGTCACAACACCACAGTACACCATAATGAAGTTAGATGTTAGTGTTGTTACAACAACACAGTACACCATAATGAAGTTAGATGTTAGTGTTGTTACAACAACACAGTACACCATAAAGAAGTTAGATGTTAGTGATGTTACAACAACACAGTACACCATAATGAAGTTAGATGTTATAGTGATGTTACAACAACACAGTACACCATAATGAAGTTAGATGTTATAGTGATGTTACAACAACACAGTACACCATAATGAAGTTAGATGTTACCATGTTGTTACAACAATACAGTACACCATAATGAAGTTAGATGTTATAGTGATGTTACAACAACACAGTACACCATAATGAAGTTAGATGTTATAGTGATGTTACAACAACACCGCACACCATAATCAATAATATAAAAAAATGTTTAGCAGCCTGGTGAGTCACGTGGGTTGCGTCAGCCAGGCTG
Source organism: Esox lucius (assembly GCF_011004845.1). Lineage (NCBI taxonomy): Eukaryota > Metazoa > Chordata > Actinopteri > Esociformes > Esocidae > Esox > Esox lucius. The sequence continues at coordinate 21,132,801 of NC_047593.1, forward strand.
AAATATCGATTGATCAACTAAGTACTTTCTGACAACTGTGCTGAACATGAACTTATCCAGAACCACAAAGTAATTCCACAGAAAATTTAGAAAATACAATTTCTACGGTTCTCACAGACTAAACATTCCATTTATACTTTTGTGATGATAATTGATGTTGTATTTCCAACACAGACTCCTCCACAGGGACCTAAATGTACATGACAGATATGACACATCTAATGACTCTTCTCCTGCTGGCAGGTAATACAATTTGCTTGTTTGTGTGTGTGCACATTTCTGTAGTCCACCTGAAACTATGTTTAAATAACCATTTGCTAAAAAGGTGTAGCACAACCACACTTCACCATCATACTGTGTGAGTGAACTCAAGAAGTATTTGGATAGTATAGGATGTAATGGCTAAGGGATTTGGTACCAAAAGTCAAGCTGGTCAACATAAAGCAGATTAATCAGTATATATTTATAAGTGGCATTGGATAAACATTAGCCCTTCTAAAACCAACAGTTCATTTTATGAATTAATTCTCTGAACACCAATAGCAACTACCTCATAGACCAAGAAAGACCACTATAAAGGAATACAGAATATTAACAGTCCATCAGACCAGTAAAACACAAAAGACTATAATGAACTAATTAGTACATTGGCAGAACTTCATAGGTTACATCACGAGATGCAAGACTAAAAAGTTCAGGTTACAGTTTATAAAAAAAATACCTAGAAGAGCCAAATTTAAGTCCCAAAAACAGTATATAAAACTGACAGTTTGATACATTTGTATCATTTTAGAGTTCTAGAATACATAGCAACAAAAAATTGTCCAACTGTCCAAATAATTTTCGAGTTCACATAAGAATGATGACTGTCAGCTGCCTATTGCTTGGATCTGGGTGAATTACGAATTATACAACCCTCTATCTCAAGAATTACATTCCCTGGAAACTATTTTAAAAACCGCGATTACATTCTATGCCAACATATCTATTTGCCATTATGTCGGTCAAGAACGTTATTTATGTTGAAAAATAAATCAATGTGTATGGTAATAATCCAATATTTTTGTAGGATTTCACCTATCCAAATAAGACAATTTATGTAGACCATCTCCACTCAACATCCCCACTCAACATCCCCACTCAACATCCCCACTCAACATCCCCACTCAACATCCCCACTCAACATCCCCACCCAACATCTCCACTCAACATCCCCACTCAACTTTCCCCCCTCAACATCCACTCAACATCCACTCAACATCTCCACTCAACATCCCAACTCAACATTCACCCTCAACATCCCCCCTCAACATCCCCACTCAACTTTCCCCCCTCAACATCCACTCAACATCCACTCAACATCTCCACTCAACATCCCAACTCAACATTCACCCTCAACATCCCCCCTCAACATCCCCACTCAACATCCCCACCCAACATCTCCACTCAACATCCCCACTCAACTTTCCCCCCTCAACATCCACTCAACATCCACTCAACATCTCCACTCAACATCCCAACTCAACATTCACCCTCAACATCCCCCCTCAACATACACCCTCAACATCCCCACTCAACATCTCCACTCAACATCCCCCCTGAACATCCCCCCTCAACATCCCCACTCAACATCCCCACTCAACATCTCCACTCAACATCTCCACTCAACATCTCCACTCAACATCCCCACTCAACATCCCCGCTCAACATCCCCGCTCAACATCCCAACTCAACATTCACCCTCAACATCCCCACTCAACATCCCCCCTCAACATCCCCCCTCAACATACACCCTCAACATCCCCCCTCAACATCCCCACTCAACATCCCCAAATCAGTTGTAAAAGAATAATAAAATACCAAATGTGGATTGATATATAACGTTCTTGACCGATGTAATGGCACTAGATACGTTGGCAGAGAACGTAATCTCAGTTTTTACAGTAGTTCTTGAGATATACGGTAGCAATTATATTGGACATATTGTATTAGAACGTATTGTTTTCTGACATATATTTTTCTAAATTGTTTTCTAACAGGGCTAGTGGGGACAACATCAGCCCAGAGCCCATCAAATGGTAATCCATAAATATTAGATTGACCAACATCATAGAGTTAGATGTTGAATTCCATCTAAGCAACAAAAGAAACACATAGCAGAGATATATTTTGTATTTCCTTAATTGCATATAAAAACCCACTGTCATGCATAGCATATTTCATATAACATTTTCAATATGCAGAAAAATATACATTTGAAATAACTTTCAAATGAATGATTAATACATTTAGAATATAAAACAAATAGATCAAAAGTGGAATAGCAATTTTCAATAAAAACTGATATCTCTGGAGCCCAGTTGGATTGCACTGGAGCCTGGTGAGAAATGAGGTCCGATCCCTGGTGGTTTGGGTAGTGTCCTGGTTTACAAGAACCGCTCACAGGTGGAATGGTTTACAGGAACCGTTCACAGGCAGGATGGTTATAAATTCCCTTTCCCAATTCTATTTGTCAGTGTGCTTTCACTGCTGCCTTCATCTCCTGGGCAGGATGGCTTCCCTGGTGGCTGTTACCCCTCTCGGGTTGTCATGGGTGAGGCCAGTTCAGTGCTGCTACAGGCCGGAAACCAGAACCTGTCTTGCCACATTCATGAGGGCCCCCAGTTATTTTAAATGGGGCTACATTGGGTGGAGTCTCATATTGAAACTTGTATCCACATGCAGTTTGGGGGCTCAGGCTTATTCAGTGGTTCTGATGGCACCTTTTGGGCCAGCATTTCCTTTCTCTTTCAGTAGCCAGTAACAGACATGGCTTGTTGTGGGTTTGGAGCATTTGTGTGGGACATTCTCACGCTCTATAGCCTGGGAACAGATGTGCTGGCTTTCCTGCAGTAGTTTTGGGGCAGCCATTATTTATTCCACAATCATCTGGCTGCCTATTGTTGTGGCAAGGTCTCGTTGTGCTCGATGCACTGTGTTCCAGCCCCGTTCAAGCCTTTCATGGTCGGTTACAGCCAGATGTGGTTTTACCACCAAGACAGTGTTGTTTTTGGCTCTGACTGTTAGTAGCATCATTTCATCTCTGGAAGGCAGTCAGTTGCCAATAGCTTCTGCTCCAATGGCAGTGGCAATTCTTTTAAGCTGGTAACTGATTATACACACTAACATCCTTTTAAAGACAGAAACTATTTTAATGACAATAAGTTCATCTTTGCTAGATAGAATAACCATATTCCAGCCAAAGGTTGGGTACCTGTGTCCAAACTTTTGACCGATACTGTACAATTGTTATTGTTAGCAAGTGTCTGCCAATATTATAACTTACATGTTGTACTTACATGCAACATCAGCAAACTAATTGCATCCAAATTGGGAAACAATGTTCCATTTTAACAGAATATGTTGGGACTTTAATCTACTTTAGATGGATTTGTGAATACCATTTTGTATATCTCTGCTTCTGGAATGAAGGATGTTACAAGGTAGTATCATAAGCCATGTTTCCAGGATAACGTCTTCTAATGTCTTAACCTTTCTCTGAACAGCATCTGGAACCACTCCTCCTTCAGCCAGTCAAGGAGCCCTGGATGTTCAGTTCATTGTCAACCTGCAATCACTCTTAAATCTGGTACAGTTGCAGGGTTCCTTTCAAGGAGTTACCCTAAGCACTTTTACCTCAGATCTCTCCAACCAGTCCTCTTCAGTTTACCAGAGGGTTTCTGGCGTAGTGGTGACACAGGTTAGTATTCAAGTATCCTATCAGCTGTATAAACACTTAATAATAGTATTCATTATTAACTTAATAATATATATTTTTTAAATATAGCTATTTATTACTGTAAATCTCAAAGACAAAACAAAACAAAGTTAGAGATCTTTGTTAAAGGTTGTGGATCTTCTAGCAGGTCAAAGATTCCCAAACATAAAAAATCTCGAAAGAATGTTTAAAGAAGAAACGCTGGACTGTTCTGAGAAGGCCAGCAATTAGTTAAAATCTTAATCCCGTATTAAACCTATGTTGAGAGCGAATATCAGTAGTTGAGCAAAAGCCCCCCAAAAAGATTACAGAACAGGACTTTGCATCTAAAGAGTGGGCCAAGTGGCTAGCAAAGAGGTGTCGGAAGCTTAGTGATGGTTTACGTAAACTGTTTGATTGCAGTTATCCTTGCCAAAGAATGTGCAACCAAATATAGTTTTTTGGGTGCCAATGCCTTTCAATTCAAATAATAAATATAAGTTTCTGCAATTTGAAAATGTCAATGATGTGTGGACATCAGAAGGTTCTTGGTTCTCTTTTAGATCAAATAGAAAATTATTCAACACTGCTAGGGTGTGAAGGTTTGACCACAACTGTATATGTTGTTATTGCAATCAAGGAAGGCTTGCCCGAGTTAATCTTTGTGTGAAGTATGGTCACCTTTTGCAGATATTTTCTGGGATTATATTCTGTGGTATGATATTCTGTGGTATAATTCTTTCAACGCAGGTGAACCCAATTTTTTCAGTCCTTCCTGGCTTCAATGAAACCATTGTCAACTCACTAAGGTAACTCAGACATACTTCAAACTTTTAGACTATAATGCTGATGAGAATTAAGTGTATTTATTTTTGATAGATATGATAGTGTCTTTTAAAGTATTTACACCACCAGTCAAACATTTTAGAACACCTCAATTATTTTTGTTCTCATAGATATTTAAGCAGTCCTTAAGTCCCTTAAGTCCTGTAAATAAGTTTAGGTCACCGAAATCGTAATAAATAATGCACATTTCAGAGGAATAAATAAGACCTGTTTCAGGCAAACAAATAAGAAGTTACACTTTCTGGAGAAATCGAAGTACACTAGCAACTCACAGGACAACCGCTTCAAATACAGCTTAACACCGGTTGAAGTATTAAGTCTCAGTTTAGACTTTCAAGAGAAGACATGTTAGAAAGCCATTTCTAAGATGACAAAAAAAGAAAAAAAGGCTTGGCTGGGCCATGAAGCACCGCCTGTGGACTACTGAAGACGGGAAGATGCAATACCCTCTGGTGTACTAGCTGGTCATGTGTTTAATTTACAGCAAGAGAATGACACAAAACAGACCTCCACATATTTCTATTTCCATTGTATAAAAAATTTGTTGATTACATTTTGTTGAACAAAACGATTTCATTACGTCTTTGTCTCCAATTGTGTCTTTCCTCTATTCTTTAAACTGTAATTCTGTGAAAACATGGAAATATTGAGGTGTTCTAAAACTTTTTACCAGTAGTGTTCATCATTTTTGTTTGTCGAAATTGTTTAAATCTACTTTGAGATGATCCTTATTTTAATGTATTTTGTCTCTTAATAAACAATTTCTCATTGTTTGTATAATTTGTTGTTTGCTCATATCACTTGCTTTGGTAATGCCAACAGGTTTTCTCTACTTTCTCTCTTTTTCTCATGAGTAGGGATGCATCTAATAACACAGACCTGACTCTGTTGTTTGCCAACCAAACTTTGGTTCCAAACGTCGCCACCGTTAAGAATCTAATCCAAACCAGCCTCTTGAATACATTCATTTTACCGGGCACCCTTGTTGTTAGTAAGTACTCAGTGTCTAGAGAGCACTGGCCATCTAACATTTTGGGAACATGCCAGATCGGCAAGATAATTGTTTCCCCAATGTTTCAATTGTCAATTCTTGTCACAATCCCTCAAAAAGGGGAAACAATTGCCTTCTCTCAGTCTCTACAATGGACCAACATCACCTAGTATATCGACGCAATATCCATCCCCACACATATTACAACATCACAACCAGGAACTGACTCAACTTGTGCACCTGTCACACAATAAAAAACAGTCTGTTGTGTGATAATAATCAAATCTAATATCAGTACAACTCAAAGTTTATTTTGTTAACCTGTCACTCCACAGCCAACCCTTCTACTCCGGCTGTCACCACAACCCCCACCACCGCACCCACCAATGCCACAACCCCCACCAATGCCACAACCCCCACCACCGCACCCACCAATGCCACCGCCACCACCAATGCCACAACCCCCACCAATGCCACAACCCCCACCACCGCACCCACCAATGCCACCGCCACCACCAATGCCACAACCCCCACCACCGCACCCACCAATGCCACCGCCCCCACCAATGCCACTGCCCCCACCACCGCACCCACCAATGCCACCGCCCCCACCAATGCCACCGCCCCCACCAATGCCACTGCCCCCACCACCGCCCCCACCACCGTCCCCACCACTGCCACCACCGCCCCATCAACCAACCCTCCATCTGCTACTGAAGGAACAGCGAGTCTTCAGTTCAGTCTCAACCAGGCGTTCACCTCAGATCTCTCCAACACGTCCTCTGTGGCATTTAATACTCTGGCTAATACAGTGGTCTCGCAGGTTAGTACCCAGGTCGTTTACAGTTATTTTCCTATCAGTTCAGGAAGTCACCAATTATTTCAGTTAAGGAAATGTGGAGCTGAAATTCTGAGTTGATTTGTGAATTTAATTCCAACCCCCCAAAAACAAACACACTAGAAAGACTTCCATGGTCTATTCAATGGGAAAGAAAATATAAACAAAGCTTTCTTCATGTTAAGAGTTTTATATCCATCCATCTTCTTCCGCTTATCCGGGGCCGGGTCGCAGGGGCAGCAGTCTAAGCAGAGATGCCCAGACTTCCCTCTCCCTAGACACTTCCTCTAGCTCTTCCAGGGGGATACCGAGGCGTTCCCAGGCCAGCCGAGAGACATAGTCCCTCCAGCGTGTCCTAGGTCTTCCCCGGGGTCTCCTCCCGGTGGGACGGGCTCGGAACACCTTCCCGGGAAGGCGTTCAGGAGGCATCCGAAACAGATGCCCAAGCCACCTCAGCTGACCCCTCTCGATGTGGAGGAGCAGCGGCTCTACTCTGAGCTCCTCCCGGGTGACCGAGCTTTTCATCTCTAAGGGATCGCCCGGCCACCCTGCGGAGAAAGCTCATTTTGGCCGCCTGTATCCGGGATCTTGTCCTTTCGGTCATGACCCAAAGCTCATGACCATAGGTGAGAGTAGGAATGTAGATTGACCGGTAAATCGAGAGCTTCGCCTTGCGGCGGTGAAGAAAGAGTTTTATATGATTTTGGTAAATTTAACTGGTGAACAAGATGAATGCATTGACTCTTATCCATCCCAATCTCATCATGTAGTCTGGGGCAGGGATATTCAGTACTGGTCCTCCAAGACAGTTCCATTCTGTTTTTCAATTTCATCCCTCTAATCAGGGACTTATTTAGACTTGGTACACTCAGGAGAGTGACATAAATGATGAGGTAGAAAAGAAAACCAGCAGGCTCCGGACCAAGTAGGTTAAGAATTGAATGGCTTTTGCCTTTGGTAACAAGATGTTTGCTTCAGAGTAGTAGACATGAATGGAGTGGGATCATGGGCTATTTAATAGGTGACAGAACTATCGGAATAGTAAACTGTGTGAAGGAAACAATGTTACCATTGATTTAATGTGGACGTGACATCACACTGTTCTAAACACACCTGTACATCTTTTTTATACACACTAATGATACATTACAATGTGTTGCCAGCTACAGCTATCATTCTGTCACCCCATTACTTATGTGAATAGAAGTCTAGAGAAGGATGAGCTTATATAAATATGTAATATTATTGGTATTCATACGCCCTCCTGGTTTTTGGGGTTCCCCTACCATCCTGGTTTTGGGGTTACCCTACCGTCCTGGTTTTGCACCCACACCATTCCCACAAAAAAGCAGTTTAACACAGTTCAATACTTTTTTTTTAATGTGAATCCCATAAGAAATAAAAGATGTGTTTTGCCTGCTCACTCATGTTTTCTTTACAAATGGTACATATATTACCAATTCTCCAAGGGTATGCAAACTTTTGAGCACGATTATTATTATTATTATTATTAATCAAGTGAATGCGCCTCCTGTTTGAATTAGAATCTGAATCATGGCGACCTTTAGTAATTAAGTTGTAATCTTTCAATGCAGGTGAACACAGTGTTTTCCAAAACCACTGGCTTTCTACGTTCCATTGTCAACTCATTCAAGTAAGTGTGTAAAATATTACTGACTTAAAAACTTTGACAGCGATGATAACTTTCAAACATATAATTCATTCGTTTTCATTTTTTATTTTTGTTTATTGTCTGTTTCACTTGCCTTGGCAATATAACCACGTTTCCCTGCAAATAAAGCCCATTGAAATGGAAGTTAAAGATTTCAGATTGTTGTCATTGTTATCTTCTCCTGTGTAGGAGTGGATCTGTCGTCACCAGCATGACTCTGGTGTTTGCCAATAAATCTGTGGTTCCCAGCACTGCCAGCATTCTGTCAACCTTCACCAACAGCAACACCACCCTGAACATTGTACCTAATAGCACAACTGGTAAGTATTAACAGTCGGGGCGGACTGACCATCAGGCATTTCAGGCAAAAGCCATTTGGACAAGTCCATTTTTAGCTGAGTGGGCATGTTGTATCGCACTATCAGGATTATATATAGGCCTGTAATGGGTGGGCTCTAGGTGAAAATGTAACAAATGCCCTAGCCAATTACTTGTCCCAGTCCGCCTCTGATCACCACCACCATACAATTGAACATCTTCAAAACAGTAGAAAAATAAGTCCACTTCTTCCATTTAATCAACCATATCTCTGTTTTCTTACTTTTTACTTGTCACCAACAGCTAATTCAGGAAGCGCCTTTCGACCTGCTGTCTTCTCTCTGACAGCCTTACCGGTTACTTTGACACTGCTAATGTCTAAGCTGGTGGCTAGCTAACAGCCTGGCTGCTCTGATGGTTTAACCAACGGACTGTTTTCTCAGAGAGACAGCCTTTAAATTTAAGATCTAAAGATCAATTATCTTTTGTGATGTAATTTTTCTGAGTTTTTACAGTTTTTATTTTCCATGTTCATAATTTCATGAATAATATTTTTATTACATGATCTTTATTTATACTTAAATGAGTTATTCATTTGCATCAGATACACAGCATTGTAAACAGCAACATGAACATATTTTATCTGTCATAATTATGCACAAAAAAACTTCAAAATTGGAAATACAGAATACAGAAGTATAATTTGTTTACATTTTGAAAGTATTTTAATCTCTTTTTTATGTTTTTGATATTATTTTGTCTTTAAGTTCTCAATATTAACCAATTGTAACAATATTTTATTATAAACTGAATATCTCATCTAATTCTTAACAGCTGGTTTTAAATGGTAGTAAATCCTGGTTTCCACCCATCTATAATTATTAAATGTAATTGTATCTATAATTATTAAATGTAATTATTGTAAAATAGAAAATTCAGTTTATGTCTTTTCCATCATTACTGTTTAAATATATCCACTCTTATAGTGTGTGTAGTGTATTCTGAACAACCTGTTCTGAACAACCTGTTTCTGTCTGGTGACACTAGACCTGTACTGAACAACCTGTTTCTGTCTGGTGACCACTAGACCTGTACTGAACAACCTGTTTCTGTCTGTTGACCACTAGACCTGTACTGAACAACCTGTTTCTGTCTGGTGACCACTAGACCTGTACTGAACAACCTGTTTCTGTCTGTTGACCACTAGACCTGTACTGAACAACCTGTTTCTGTCTGGTGACCACTAGACCTGTACTGAACAACCTGTTTCTGTCTGTTGACCACTAGACCTGTACTGAACAACCTGTTTCTGTCTGGTGACCACTAGACCTGTACTGAACAACCTGTTTCTGTCTGGTGACCACTAGACCTGTACTGAACAACCTGTTTCTGTCTGTTGACCACTAGACCTGTACTGAACAACCTGTTTCTGTCTGTTGACCACTAGACCTGTACTGAACAACCTGTTTCTGTCTGTTGACCACTAGACCTGTACTGAACAACCTGTTTCTGTCTGGTGACCACTAGAACTGTACTGAACAACCTGTTTCTGGAAAGTTGGGTGACCATAACACTTTTTTTCTTCTTATAATTACCAGGGAAGTATTAGGGTTAAATGCCTTGCTCATGGACAGATCAACATATTTAATTAGATACTATAATTTTAATACATTTTCATTTTATATGATTGCACTGATGACATGTAATTTTAAATATAATGAAAAGATGCAGTATAAAAAGACAGACTGATAGAAAGACAGACTAACATCTCAGTCCATTTATTTTTGAGTTAAGAGAGAACTATGGCCTTTTGCTAGAGGCCAATATATGTTACATGTTTCTAATATTATACATTTTCTGCATCACAGTATAACCACCAAAAAAGCTTTTCTACCACAACAGCTTCACTAGTTCTGTGACTTGAACATGCTGAAACATTTAGAATGCAGCGTTTAAACCACTATAATCTGATCAGGTTCTTTCACACTTCATGGGGCTCAGCTCAGCTTGAAAGGTGTTCAAACTAAAAACCGCTCAGTTCGTCATAATGACTCAAAGAAAAAGACCTGTCGGGCCAGGCAGGACTGTCAGAAGGTGATGGACAACATCCAAGAACAAAACCAGTCAGTTTGGACGTGGATCCAAAACTAGATTCATTTTCATTTATGTATTTTTCCTGAGGTTACCTGTGGGTTTTTCTTTAATTGCAATTTAAAAAGCCACAGGTGTGGGGAAAATCACCTTTTATTGCCGTTTTCACCTGTAGGTATCACTTTGTGTGTCTGTAACAAGACCAAATATTCAAGGGTTTCAGTGATTTCTGTTATCATTATGATTTAAAAAGGAGCCAAACAACTACAGTGGATATAAAAAGTCTAAACACCCCTGTTAAAATGCCAGGTTTTTGTGATGTAAAAGAATGAGACAAAGATAAATCATGTTAGAACTTTTTCCACTTTTATTGTTACCTATAATGTGAAAGATTCAATTGAAAAACTAATTGAAATCTTTGAGGGGGGAAAATGAAAAATAAAAACCTTACAATAACCTGGTTGCATAAGTGTGCACACCTTCTTATAACTGGGGATGTGGCTGTGTTCAGACTTAACCAATCACATTCAAACTCATGTTAAATATAAGTCATTACACACCTGCCATCATTTAATTTAATCACAAATAAATGGTGTGCTACATCTTAACCTGTCTTGTTCACTGGTTCAGTCACTATTAGGCAAAAGTGGTACCCCACTCTACCAGACACCCCTCTGTGAAATACTTTATATAATATGGCTACATATGCACGCTACAATGTCCTCGCTAATATCAACCAAAATATGAAAGCAATATACTGTATATTCTTAACATAACCTAGAACTATTAACATGTTATTTAAAAAGAAATATGAAATCACCCATCAGCTTTCTAATTAATCACAGTCAATATTATTGTTGTCTATTTTTGTAATGCTATTTTCTTGTTAATATGGACTTGCATAAATAACAAAACAGCTTTGTCAAGTTATGTTCAGTTACTAGATAAGGTAGAACTAAGGCTGCTAGACATCAAGAAGAACCGGCCGATTTACCTGTTTGTAATATTAATTTAATGCATCACAGTACAACCACAGATGAAACCATGTCAGGCACAACTGCGTCAGTACTTCAACCCTTGGAATGTTTAGAATGTACGTGACCCAGCCAGGTCAACAAACTGGGGTGTAAACAAATAGAACCTGCGCTGATCTGACGTCATCATAGAATGGGAACAGGACGTTTGGAGGGACTTTTTCACAAAAAGGGCGGGGCTTTTTCCCTCAGTGAGTCATAATGAGGAAACGACCAATCAGTCCGTGTCTCTAACCACTATGCTATTTGACAATGGTCAGTCACTCACTCTGAAAGAGACATTGCTCCTTTTGGCCGACTCCGCTTTCGTGGTCCGGCAGTAACATGACAAGGCTGTAATATATACAGCTCTGTTTGCAGCTCTGTGGTGAGTCTTTGGCATTAAAATGTGTTCAATTGTCCAGCTGAACAAAAATATTGTATACCTTGTTTGACCCTTGAAAAATGAAATGGTTCTATTAA